>NW_026576001.1:55000-207500 GCF_028641065.1 Leucoraja erinaceus | reverse complement strand
GTAATTTAGAAGCCACGGGAGCCTATTATTCCCCACTAACCTCCCATAAATAGCAACGTGATAATGAGTGCACAATCTGTGATCAGTGTTCTTCGCCAACAGACACGCCGTGGGTGATCACGGTGGCGCAGCGGTAGAGTTGCTGCCTTACAGGGCTTGCAGCGCCGGAGACCCGGGTTCCATCCCGACTGAGGGCGCTGTCTGTACAGAGTTTGTGCGTTCTCCCCGTGACCTGCGTGGGTTTTCTCCGAGATCTTCGGTTTCCTCCCACACTTCAAAGACGTGCAGGTTTGTAGGTTAATTGGCTTGGTGTTAATGTAAAATTGTCTCTAGTTTGTGTAGGGTAGTGTTAGTGTGCAGGAATCACTGGTCGGCACGGACACGCTGGGCCGAAGGTCCTGTTTCCGCGCTGTATCTCTAAACTTAAGTTAAATATCAGCCACGTTCCCCATTCATCGAAGCAGCCTTGTCCCAATATCAGCAAGACAAAGGAGTCTGTAAACGTGGGCAGCACGGTGGCACAGTTGTTGCATCACAGCGGCAGAGTCGTGGGTTCGATCCTGACTACGGGTGCTGTCTGTACGGCGTTTACATGTTCTCCCAGTGACCTTGTGGGTTTCCTCCTGTTTACTTCCACACTCCACAGATGTACAGGTTTGTAGATTGATAGGCATTGATACAAAATTGTGAATTATACCCAGTGCTGGAGTGCGGGCTGATCGATGGCCGTTGCGGACTCGGTGGGATCGAGGGTCTGTTTCCGCACTGTGTCTCGAAACTAGACTAATAATGAACTAAACTAAACTCGTGGACTTCAGGAAGCAAAGTGGAGTACACAGCCCTGGTACTGGTTGATGGCAACAGAGTAGAGAAGGTTGATACCTTCCTCGGAGTCAATATCACCAGCAACTTGTCCTGGACAACCCATATAGAAGCAACTACCAAGAAAGCTCACCTACAGCAACTTGCAACGGAGACGAGGAAACACTTTTTCTCACAGAGAGTTGTGAGTCTGTGGAATTATTTGCCTCAGAGGGCGGTGGAGGCCGGTTCACTGGATACTTTCAAGAGAGAGCTAGATAGGGCTCTTAAAGATAGCGGAGTCAGGGGATATGGGGAGAAGGCAGGAACGGGGTACTGATTGGGGATGATCAGCCATGATCACATTGAATGGCGGTGCTGGCTCGAAGGGCCGAATGGCCTACTCCTGCACCTATTGTCTATTGTCTCTACTTCCTTGGAAGGCTCAGAATGTCCGGCATGTTCCCAACAACTCTCACCAATTTCTACAGACGCACCACAGAAATTTAATCGGGAGGCATCATAGCACAGTTTGGGAACAGCTCCATCCAAGATATTGCAGCGAATTGTGGACGCAGCCCAGACCGTCACACAAACCAACCTCCCTTCCATTGACTCCATCTACACCTCACGCTGCCTCGGCAAGGCCAGCAGCATCATCAAGGACCAGTCACATATTTTTTTCTGAGATGCTGCCTGACCTGCTGAATTACCCCAGCACTCTGTGAAACGTCACCTATCCATGTTCTCCACAGATGCTGCCTGACCCGCTGAGTTACTCCAGCACTCTGTGAAACGTCACCTATCCATGTTCGCTGCCTGTGTCTCCCTCCCTCAGTTGTGCATTTGGGATATTAGCCCAGGTTCTGTGCTCATCTATTTTTCCTATCACTGAAATAGTGAAGACTATATGAGTTTGGTTGCTCTAAGAATCATGTAGACCCTTCGGCCCAAGTCATCCATGCTGGCCAAGGCTCACCATCTCAACTAAAGCCATGTGCCACATTTGGTCTACTTTAGGTTTGAACTAATCCTTTCCACATAGCAGTTGGGTTTTCTGCGGGTGCTCCAGTTTCCTCTCACATCCCAAACACACGTGGGTTTGTATGTTAATTGGCCCATTGTAAATGTCCCCAATGTGTAGGCAGTGGATGAATGAATAAGTTTATTGGCCAAGTATTCACATACAAGGAATTTGCCTTGGTGCTCCGCCCGCAAGTGACAACATGACATACAGTGACGGTTAAGGGCCTGTCACACTGTACGAGGTAATTCAAGAGCTCTCTCGAGTTTTAAAAAAATCAAACGCATTGGAAGGACGTAGAATGTATGTAGCAGATACGTTCGAGCTCGTGGATTTCTCGTAGCGGCTCGTAACGCTAACGGCAGCTACTCAGGAATTGTGGTAACTCGTGAAGTGTTTTCAGCACTGTGAAAAATGTCCACGATAGCCACGAGTACCTGTGAACGGCCATTACCGTAATTCTCTGAGTTCGAATCATGGGAAACTCGGGAGAATTATCTCGTACAGTGGGACAGGGGCTTTAGGAATGACACATAAAACATTAAACATTAACAATGAAACGTTATCGATTAAACATGTGAATTAAATAAAATACCAGAGCAAAAGGAGGCAACAGATTTTTGATTACTGAGTAAAGCAACTACTCGTGGATAAAAACTGTTTTTACGTCTGGCTGTGGCAGCTTTGACAGTCTGGAGTCGCCTTCCAGAGGGAAGTGATTCAAAGAGTTTGTGGCCAGGGTGAGAGGGGTCAGAGAAGATCTTGCCCGCTCGCTTCCTGGCCCTTGCAGTGTACAGTTCGTCAATGGAGGGAAGGTTGCAGCCAATAATCTTCTCAGCTGATCGGACGGTTCGCTACAGCCTCCATGTGTCGTGCTTGGTGGCTGAGCCAAACCAGACCACGATGGAGAAGGTGAGGACAGACTCTACAGAGGGCAGCGAAAGTGAGATAACATAGAACTAGTGTGATCGAGTAGTTGCTGTTCGGCGTGGACTCATTTCCTTGCTGTTCAGATTCAGATTCAGATTCAATTTTAATTGTCATTGTCAGTGTACAGTACAGAGACAACGAAATGCATTTAGCATCTCCCTTGAAGAGCGACATAGCAAACGATTTGAAAAAAAAATAAATAATAAGTGTCCGGTGGGGGGGGGGGGGTGATTGGCAGTCACCGAGGTACGTTGTTGAGTAGAGTGACAGCCGCCGGAAAGAAGCTGTTCCTCGACCTGCTGGTTCGGCAACGGAGAGACCTGTAGCGCCTCCCGGATGGTAGGAGGGTAAACAGTCCATGGTTGGGGTGAGAGCAGTCCTTGGCGATGCTGAGCGCCCTCCGCAGTAGTAGAGGTATTGTGGGTCCAAGAGAGGTCATCGGAGATGTTGACTCCCAGGAACCTGAAGCTAGAAACACGTTCCACCTCCGTCCCGTTAATGTGGATGGGGGTGTGCGTGCCACCTCTGGACTTCCTGAAGTCTACAATGAGCTCCTTGGTCTTCTTGGAGTTAAGGGCCAGGTTGTTGTCAGCGCACCATGCTGCTAAGTGCTGGACCTCCTCCCTGTAGGCCAGCTCATCGTTGTTGCTGATGAGGCCAATCACCGTTGTATCATCTGCATACTTGATGATGGTGTTAGTACCATGTACAGGTGTGCAGTCATAGGTGAAGAGGGAGTAGAGGAGGGGGCTCAGCACACAGCCCTGAGGAACGCCGGTGTTCAGGGTGAGGGTTGAAGAGGTGTGCTTGTCTAACCTCACAGACTGGGGTCTGTTGGTTAGAAAGTCCAGTATCCAGTTGCAGAGGGAGGGGTCGATCCCCAGGTTACCGAGTTTGGTGATCAGTTTTGATGAAATGTTACTTTCCCTAAATCTTATTCCCTCTTTTCCCCTCGTAAGACCATTTTGTTGATTATTGATGAATGCCAGATTTTGTTGACCAGTGTAAAGCCAAGTGTTTTATTCTCCTTCTGTGGAGGTGCCGATGCAAGTCATTGTTGTCGCTTGTGTTGTTCAAGTGTTTAGTTTAGTTTGGAGACACAGCGCGGAAACTGACCCTTCGTCCCACCTAGTCCGCGCCGACCAGCGATCCCCGCACCTTAACACTGCCCCACACACACTAGGGACAAATTACATTTATACAAAGCCAATTAACCTACAAACATGTACGTCTTTGGAGTGTGGGAGGAAAGCGAAGAACCTGGAGAAAACCCACGCAGGTCATGGAGAGAACGTGCAAACTGCGTACAGACAGCACCCATAGTCAGGGTGGAACCCGGGTCTCTGGCGCTGTGAGGCAGCAACTCTACTGCTGTGCCACCGTGCCACACCTACACCACATTGGTTACTAACTGGAGTTTGGAAATATCCTGGTACAGGAAGGGAGGGAATTTGTTGGCGGGACTTCCATGACGTTGGTGAGCCCACATTTGAAGTATTGTGTTCAGTTTTGGTCACCCTGTGGCAGGAAGGGCCGAATGGCCTACTCCTGCACCTATTGTCTATTGTCCATTGTCTACTGAAAGATTTTGTTAAGCTGGAGAAGGTGCGGGGAATATTAACAAGATCTACAAGAGTCTGAAGAAGGGTCTCGACCCGAAAAGTCGCCTACTCCTTCTCTCCATAGATGCTGCCTCACCCGCTGAGTTTCCCCAGCATTTTTTGTCTTCAAGATTAGCAAGATGTGTTTAGTTTAGTTTATTGTCATGTGTCCCGATGTACAGCAATATGCTTTTGTTGCGAGCTAACCAGTCAGCAGAAAGATGATACATAAGGTCAGACATAAGGTCGGACTATTCAGTAGCATTGCCATTAGCCGAAAGACTATACATAAGGTCATAAGGTCATATGTAATAATAGTAGGCCATTCAGCCCATCAAGACTACTCCACCTTTCAATCACAGCTGTTCTATCTCTCCCTACTTATCATATAGAAACAGATCTTATAGAAATATAAAAAATTATAAAAGGACTGGACAAGCTAGATGCAGGAAAAATGTTCCCAATGTTGGGCGAGTCCAGAACCAGGGGCCACAGTCTTAGAATAAAGGGGAGGCCATTTAAAACTGAGGTGAGAAAAAAACGTTTTCACCCAGAGAGTTGTGAATTTGTGGAATTCCCTGCCGCAGAGGGCAGTGGAGGCCAAGTCACTGGATGGATTTAAGAGAGAGTTAGATAGAGCTCTAGGGGCTAGTGGAGTCAAGGGATATGGGGAGAAGGCAGGCACGGGTTATTGATAGGGGACGATCAGCCATGATCACAATGAATGGCTGTGCTGGCTCGAAGGGCCGAATGGCCTCCTCCTGCACCCATTTTCTATGTTGCTATGTTACTAACCCAATTCTCCATGATTACATGATTACATGTATCACCATTCACCGTGATTACTATCGATCCATTCACAGTGTGTAGATACAAGGTAAGGGAATAATTTCAGTGAAGCCAGTAAATGAGCACGTTTGAGGATCCAGTTGCAGAGGGAAGCGTAAAGACCCAGCTCCGTGAACTCGGAGGGTATGATGGTGTTGAACGCTGAGCTGTCGGCAATGAACGTAGCTGCAAGGAATTGCAGGTGCTAGTTTACAAAAAAAAGACACAAAGTGCTGGAGTAACTCAGCGGGTCAGGCAGCATCTCTGGAGAACATGGATAGGACTCTGCGTTTAAGAAGAAACTGCAGATGCTGGCCTGAAGAAGGGTTTCGGCCCGAAAGGTTGCCTATCTCCTTCGCTCCATAGATGCTGCTGCACCCACTGAGTTTCTCCAGCATTTTTGTGTACCATGGATAGGACTCTATTCCTTGGATCGCAGGAAGGTGAGGGGTGATCTTATAGAGGTGTATAAGATCATCTTCTTTTTGCGTATGGCATGCACAGCCTAAAGTTGTAGGACAACATGTTCTATTTGATCTTACTTGATTGTGCTCGCTAGGTTGATTGCATTCGTCAAAACAAAACATGAAGGTTGTAATCTCCCACCCCTATAAGATGATGAGAGGAATAGATAGAGTGAATACACAGAATCTTTACCCAGAGTAAGGGAATCAAGAACCAGCAGACAAAGGTTTAACGTGAGAGGGGAAAGATTTAAAAGGAACTTGAGAGTAGACAAAAACGCTGGAGAATCTCAGCGGGTGAGGCAACATCTATAGAGCGAAGGAATAGGCAACATTTCGGGTCGAGACCCTTTGTCAGACTGAAATTTTGACCTAAAACGTTGCCTATTTCCTTCGCTCAATAGATGCTGCCTCACCCACTGAGTTTCTCCGGCACTTTTGTCTACCTTTGATTTTATCAGCATCTGCAGTTCATTCTTGAATAATAGGAACTCGAGGTTGGTGGGTGTATGGAACAAGCTGCCAGAGGAGGTAACTGTTTTAAGAAACAGTTAGACAGGTACATGAATAGGACAGGTTTAGAGGGATATGGGCCAAACGCAGGTAAGTGGGACTAGTGTAGATGTGCGCCAGTGTGTGAATGTTTCCATGCTGTATCACTGTGACCACGGCACTAAATGCACCAACGGCACGTTACTGACTCAGAGATTTGCTCTTTCGATAGTGAATATTTCAGTAGTTAATTAAGGGAAAAGCAATTCTTTGGATCTAATATCCAGGAAATGAGTGCAATATTATCGTATGAATACTTAATGTGTTTGTAGCTTAATGGATCTTTCACTATGTCCTTGTTAGCAAAATGGAGAAAGGGTTAAGGGGCAGGGGTAACACTTTATGCGCGGAAAGCATTTCATCGGGATGCGCCACGGCACGGTTTGGGAACAGCTCCATCCAAGACCGCATTAAATCGCAGCGAATTGTGGACGCAGCCCAGACCGTCACACAAACCAACCTCCCTTCCATTGACTCCATCTACACCTCACGCTGCCTCGGCAAGGCCAGCAGCATCATCAAGGACCAGTCTCACCCTGGCCACTCCCTCTTCTCCCCTCTCCCATCAAGCAAGAGGCACAGAAGTGTGTAAACACACACCTCCTGATTCAGGAGCAGTTTTTTCCCAGCTGTTATCAGGCAACTGAACTATCCTACCACAACCAGAGAGCATTTGGAACTCCTCGGACTATCTTTAATCAGACATTAGGTACACAAAATTGCTGGAGAAACTCAGCGGGTGCAGCAGCATCTATCGAGCCAAGAAAATAGGCGACGTTTCGGGCCGAAACGTCGCCTATTTTCTTCGCTCCATAGATGCTGCTGCACCCGCTGAGTTTCTCCAGCAATTTTGTGTACCTTCGATCTTCCAGCATCTGCAGTTCCTTCTTGAACACTTTAATCAGACCTTATCTTGCACTAAACGTTATTCTCTTTATCCTGTATCTGTACACTGTAAATGGATCGATTGTAATCATGTATTGTCTTTCCGCTGACTGGTTAGCACGCAACAAATAAGCTTTTCACTGCACCTCGGTACACGTGACAATAAACTAAATTCAACTAAACTCCTCAGGCCTTCAGTGGAAGATCATTTAAATCTGACGTTTTAAGTTTGTTTATCCCTCTCGCACTTCCCACGGCGGCACGGTGGCACAGCGGTAGAGTTGCTGCCTCACAGCACCAGAGACCCGGGTTCGATCCTGACCTCGGGTGCTGTCTGTACGGAGTTTGTCCGTTCTCCCTGTGACTGTGTGGGTTTTCTCCGGGTGCTCCGGTTTGCTCCCAAAGATGTGTGGGTGTGTGGGTTAATACCCCTTCTGTAAATTGCCCCCTAGTCCGTAGGAAGTGGATGAGAAAGTGGGCTAAGATAGAACCAGTGTGAATGGGTGATCATTGGTCAGTGTGGTCTCGGTGGGACAAAAGACCTGTTGCAATGCTGTATCCCTAAACCATACTTGGAGGACCAGAGGACATCGGTTTAAGGTGAGGGAGGGAAAGATTTAATAGGAACCTGAGGGGTTACTTTTCACACAAAGGGTGGTGGGTGTATGGAACGAGCTACTGGAGGAGGTAGTTGAGGCTGGGACTATCGCAATGTTTAAGAATCAATTAGACAGGTACATGGATAGGACAGGTTTGGAGGGAAACGGATCAAACACAGGCAGGTGGTACTAGTGCATATGGGACATGTTGGGCTGTGTGGGCAAGTTGGGCTGAAGGGCCTTATTCCACACTGTATCACTCTATGACTCTATAAACTGAAACAAACATGTTACCTGATTTCCCTGAAGATTTAGGATTTAGTTTGGATTTTCAACATTTGTGTTTTGCTTTCGAAGTGGATTAACAGTTTATTAAAAGACACATGGGCAGGAAAGGTTTAGAACATTACTGGAATTGGTATTGGTTTTGACTTATTACTATCATATGTACTGAAGGTGGATAAAAATGCTGGAGAAAATCAGCGGGTGAGGCAGCATCTATGGAGCGAGTGTCTCGACCCGAAACGTCACCTATTTCTTCGCTCCAGAGACGCTGCCTCACCCGCTGAGTTTCTCCAGCATTTTTATCTACCTTCGATTTTTCCAGCATCTGCAGTTCCTTCTTAAAGACTTAAACATCATGTGTACTGACATACAATGAAAAGCTTTTAGTGATATTTACATTTAAATAGCACAATGTGCTATATTTATATAGCACAATTAAATATCGTGCAATTTAATTGAATAGCACAATAGTTGGCTTGCTATCTCGTTCAATTAGACAATACTACTCATGACAACAATCATGCCAAGCACAAGTACAACAGGTAGAGTGAAGAGTAAATTATTAGAGTGCGCAATATAGCGTTACAGTTACAGAGAAAAAGCACAAGGCTGCAATGAGGCAGGTTGGAAGATGCGATCCAATTTGAGATACCAGCTACCAAGACAGATGTGTACAGCAATTCATCCTTCCCCCACACAATTAATGCATGGACTAGTCTTCCGCCTACCACAGTTACCCAACCAGACGCAACTACATTTAAGGTAGCTCTTCTTCTCCAACAATCTTTTTTGCTGAAGTCCACCCTCCGCCACCTCTAGTTTAAATTCCATTTGGAATATTTTTGGAGGACCAAGAAACCAAGCAACGAGACTAATACCTTAGTTTAATTTAAGGGATACAGCATTGACAAGGCACACCTTGGCCACTCCCTCTTCTCCCCTCTCTCATCTGGCCAGAGGTACAGAAGTGTGAAAACGCACACCTCAAGATTCAGGGACAGTTTTTCCCAGCTGTTATCAGGCAAGTGAACCATCCTACCACAACCAGAGAGCAGTGCTGAACTACTATCTACCTCATTGGTGACCCTCGGACAGATTATCCTTGATTGGTCTTCACTGGACTTTACCTTGCACTAAACGTTTTTCCCTTCATCAATTATCTGTACAATGTAAACGGCTCGATTGTAATCATGTGTTGTCTTTCCGCTGACTGGTTAGCATGCAACAAATAAGCTTTTCACTGTACCTCGGTACATGTGACTATAAATTAAACTGAACTGAACTAAAGTGTGCGGGGATCGCTGGTCGGCGCGGACCAGGTGGGCCGAAGGGCCTGTTTCCGTGCTGTATCTCTAAACTAAAGTAAACCGATTGAAACCATCGCAACATGATGAGCCAAGAGCACAATTAGGAACCTTCCCGACAAGTGGAATATTGAATGTGTCAGGAAATAATTGAACACAAGGCTATTTTTACGGGAAAGAGTGGAGCGCTGGAATTAAAAACTTCGCAGGATGCTGAAGATTGAAGAGAGCACGGTAATGGAGGGTAGCGTTGATGATAAATCACTGGCTGGACACAGTAACTCTTCTCGTCCCCTCTCAACCATTCAGTAGTTCAACGGTACTTTATTGTCACCTGTAGTTCAAGTTCCTCATTTATTGTCACATACACCGATTGGTGCAGTGAAATTTGAGTTTCCATACAGTCATACGAATAAAAGAACACAATACACAACAGAGTTTAACATGAACGTCCACCACAGCAGAATCAATGTTTCTCACTGTGATGGAGAAACGTTATTCCCTTTATCCTGTATCTGTACACTGTGGACGGCTCGATTGTAATCATGTATTGTCTTTCTGCTGACTGGTTAGCACGCAACAAAAGCTTTTCACTGTACCTCGGTACACGTGACAATAAACTGAATTGAACTACAGATGAAGATAGACATCGGGATTTGCGGGACAGTCATATGCTGAGAGAATGGAGCAGCTGGGCTTGTACACTCTGGAGTTTAGAAGGATGAGAGGGTTCTCATTGAAACATATAAGATTATTAAGCGTTTGGACACGTGAGGCAGGAAACGTGTTCCCGCTGTTGGGGGGAGTCCAGAACCAGGGGCCACAGATTAAGAATAAGGGGTAAGCCATTTAGAATGGAGCTGAGGAAACACCTTTTCACAGAGAGAGTTGTGAGTCTGTGAGGGCGGTTCTCTGGATACTTTCAAGAGAGAGCTATTGTATTGTATTGTATATCTTTATTGTCATTTCCTGAGTATTCACATACCCAGAGGAAACAAAAAAACGTTGCTCAACCAGTGTCCATTCAGTGTGCATTTAAAATAAATAGAAATAAAAATACATATATCATGAACAAATTTAACACTCTACTAAACATCAACAGGCGTTCTGATCGGCAGCGGCACGACAGTGGCTCTGCTGCAGTGTGTCCAGGTTGGTGGTTGGTGCGCGATACTTTGGCAGGGGGCAAAGTCCGTTTAGCAGTCTTATAGCCTGCAGGAAGAAGCTGAGGAGCATCCTGCTGGTTTTGCAACTAATGCTCCTGTACCTCTTCCCAGATGGCAGGATGGAGAATATGTGATGCGATGGGTGGTAGGGGTCTTTGATGATGGAGATGGCTCTGCTGATACATCTCTTCCTGTATATGTCCAGCAGGAAAGGGAGTGGAGCACCAATAATCCTGCTGGCGGTCTTCACAATCCTGTCTAGTTGGTGCCGTTCGTACGCCTTGCAGCTCCCGAACCAGGAAGTGATGCCGTAGGTTAATGTGCTCTCGATTGTCCCCCTATAAAAAGTCCGTAGGTGTATAGTGGGGAGACCTGCTTTACGTAGTCTTCGGAGAGGGTGTAGTCGCTGCTGGGCTCTCTTGACCAGTGCTGTGGTGTTGGCCGTGGACGTCAGGTCATCTGACAGGTGGAGTCCTAGGAACTTCACGCTGCTGACCCTTTCCACATCAGCTCCATCGATGTGCAGAGGTGTATGGTGTTGTTTCCCCGCCCTCCTGAAGTCAACCACCATCTCCTTAGTTTTTCCCACGTTGAGAATGAGGTTGTGGGATTTGCACCATCCTGTGAGCAGCTCCACCTCCATCCTGTACGCCGATTCATCATTGTCACTGATGAGACCCACCACTGTTGTGTCATCAGCGAACTTGTTGATGAAGTTGTTGTTGAGTCTAGCAGTACACTCGTGTGTCAGCAGACTAAACAGCAGGGGGCTTAGGACACAGCCTTGGGGCGAGCCAGTGCTCACGGCTATGGTTTTTGATGTCCTACTGCCCACCCTGACTGTCTGCTGCCGTTGTGATAGAAAGTTCAGGACCCAGTTGCATGTGCCAGCATCAACCCCCAATAGCTCCAACTTCTCCACCAGCTGCTGCGGAATGATTGTGTTAAAAGCAGAGCTGAAGTCTATGAAGAGGATCCTGGCATAAGTATTTTTCCGATCAAGGTGTGACAGTACGAGGTTCAGTGTTGTTGAGACTGCGTCCTCTGTGGATCGGTTGGCTCTGTAGGCGAACTGCAGTGGGTCTAGGTCGGCAGGTAGACTGTTTTTGATGTGCTGCATAACCAGTCGCTCAAAACCCTTCATTACAATGGGTGTTAGGGCCACTGGTCGAAAGTCATTATGGCAGGCTGGGTTTGGTTTCTTCGGGACAGGGACGATGGTGGCACTCTTAAGACAGTTGGGCACTACTGCCTGGCTGAGTGAGATGTTAAAAATGTCTGTGAAGACATCTTTCAGTTGCTCGGTGCAGTCTCTTAAAACGCATCCAGGAATGTTGATAGATAGGGCTCTTAAAGATAGCGGCTTCAGGGAAGAAGGCAGGGGAGGGGTACTGATTGGGGATGGTCAGCCATGATCACATTGAATGGCGGTGCTGGCTCGAAGGGCTGAATGGCCTACTCCTGCACCTATTGTCTATTGTCTATTGGTGTGCGTAGGATGCTGCTGCTTCTAGCGTGACATGACCGATGCCAGATATGTACGGTTATCATTTAGGATTTGGTCTGTGAGTAGCTGTCCATGAAGATATGGTAGTGGTGATCATTGTCACTGTTAGTTTAGATATATAGCGCAGAAACAGGCCCTTCGGCCCACCGACTCCGTGCCGACCAGCGATCATCGCACACTAACACTATCCTACACACACCAGGGGTAATTTACACTTATACCAAGCCAATTAACATACAAACCTGCACGTCTTTGGAGTGTGGGAGGAAACCGAAAAACTCGGAGAAAAATCCACACAGGTCACGGGGAGAACGTACAAACTCTGTACAGACAGCACCCTTAGTCGGGATCGAATCCGGGTCCCTGGCGCTGTGAGGCAGCAACTCTACCGCTGCGCCACCGTGCCGCGCACTGTTCCACTTGCAGCAGGCTTACAGATGACAGCGCAATGGGTAGAGCTGCTGCCTCAGTGCAGAATAGTGTTAGCGTGCGGGCATCGCTGGTCGGCGCGGGCTCGATGGGCCGAAGGTCCTGTTTCCGCGCTGTACCTCTGAACCAAACTACACTAAACTGTACAGGAAACTAAACGCTAAACTTTCCCTCTCGAGTTAACATTTGTCATTTATCCTGGTATCTTGTTCTTGCCCTCCTCATTGGTAACCAGAGGGGAAGAAAGAACGAGAGCAAGAAAAATAATAATTGCCTTTACTAAACGCTCCTCCACACTTCCTTTCTTATGAGATCTCTCGGCTAGCGGTGATAATTTACCTGCTCCGTCTTGTTTATGCTTTAAGGCATAGAAATAACAGCGGATGTAAGAAATAATTGTTGCATGGTGCAGGCAAATAGCAATAACCCAAGGCTTGTTCAAAGTTTAGCGTACAGATTCATGTACAAGTTAATTACATTTCATATTATTAAGTGTCTTGCCCTCCAATTTTGCACTCGGCGTAATTGTTTTTCCTCCAATCTTGCTTCTTCATGCTACCTGCTGAGGGCGTTCACACAGAGAATGTGTACCCATCACCCCACTAGCGATAGCTGGGATATCAGGGACACACTCGGTGTCCTAGGAGACACAGACACATGAAAGGCAGCTGCAGATTTACCAAAGAAGACACTGAGTGCTGGAGTAACTCAGCGGGTCAGGCAGCATCTGTGGAGAACATGGATAGGTGACGTTTCACAGAGTGCTGGAGTAACTCAGGTGGTCAGGCAGCATCTGTGGAGAACATGGATAGGTGACGTTTCACAGAGTGCTGGAGTAACTCAACGGGTCAGGCAGCATCTGTGGAGAACATGGATAGGTGACGTTTCACAGAGTGCTGGAGTAACTCAACGGGTCAGGCAGCATCTGTGGAGAACATGGATAGATATTTTGGGGTCGGAACCCTTCTTCAGACTAATCAAGCATTTGTTCATTAATTTGTTCTATGTATCTTTCCCCTGACACTCAGTCTTATGAAGAGTCTCAACCCAAAACGTCACCTACCCATGTTCTCCACAGATGCTGCCTGACCCGCTGAGTTACTCCAGCACTCTGTGAAACGTCACCTATCCATGTTCTCCACAGATGCTGCCTGACCCGCTGAGTTACTGCAGCACTCTGTGAAACGTCACCTATCCATGTTCTCCACAGATGCTGCCTGACCCGCTGAGTTACTCCAGCACTCTGTGTAAACCAGCATCCTGAGAGTGTGAAGTGTAGATGGAGTCGATAATGGGGGGATCTGTAATATGTCTGTAATGTTCTGCACTCTGTATCTTCCCCTTTGCTCAATCTATTTTACGAGTTTGAACTGATTGTATTTTGGACGGCACGGTGGTGCAGCGGTAGAGTGTCGTCACACCGTAACATGTCGGCGACCTGCAACGACCTATGACGAATGCCGGCAGTCGCTGATAATGTTGCGTAAGTGGGACAGGCCCATTAGTCAGCAACTCTACCACTGAGCCACCGTACCGCCCTTAACATTGAGTCCCTTGAGCTGGAATCGAACCACCGACCTCAGGATTTCTTCCTCTGTCCTCTGCTCTACCAACTGAGCTACCAATACTCACTTAATCTTGATGTGAGACCCATTGTGTTTTTCGAGCCGACATTCACTGCACTTCCAAAAAGCGATTTATTCTACCAGGTGCGTTGATGAGACAGGATGCTAAGTAAATATTAACATTGCAAGCAGGTTTGGATTTGGCTAATGAATGCCAACACTTTGGTTAGTCAATCACAAACACTAAGGTATGGGTCATGTGTAGGAAGGAACAGCAGATGCTCGCTCCACTGCCTCAGAGGGCTGTGAAGGCCAATTCTCTGGATGCTTTCAAGATTGTCTATTGTGTATTGTTTACACCCAAAATAGAGTCCACAGAACCAGGGGCCACAGTTTAAGAATAAGGCGTAAGCCATTTAGAACGGAGACGAGGAAACACTTTTTGGGGGAATGCGACTTTTTAGTCGTATCCCCCTTCTCTTCCCCCGCCTGAGCTGAGGCCTAATGGCGGAGCTGGTGGCCTCCAACCTGCGACCGACCTCGACGCTCCGGAGGTAGAGCCAGCCAGGACTTACCAACGCGAGGCTGGCCGTCTTCGAGCTGTGGCGATGTCCGGGCAGCGGCACAACTCGGCGCTCCGGTGAGGGCGGACGGCGCGGGGCTGAGACACTCCCGTGCGGGCGGCGCGGCTACCGGCTGGAAGGCGCTCCCGTGTGGGGGGCGCCCGGTGCAGGGTGGAGACGGTGCTCCGGTGGCTGAGGTGGCGTTCTGGCGGCGGCGACCTGAATCCGGGGCTCGGCTGCGGGCCAGTGGATGACATCGTCGGGAGCTCGCGGGTCACAGGTCGATGCCTGTTTTCCGGAGCTCCCGTGGCAACAGCTGCGTCCGCTGGACTGGAGGGCGGCAGCTTCGACCACCCCCGGGCCGCGGAGCTTGATCCGCGGGACTGACTTACCATCGCCCGGTGGGGTATCGCCTCAGCGCAGAGGGAGAAGAGGAGGGAAGAGACAGCAACCCTAAGACTTTTGCCTCCATCACAGTGCTTGGTGAACTCACTGCGGTGGATGTTAATTTGTGTTTATTGTGTGTTGTTTATCATTACATGTATGGCTGCAGGCAACAACATTTCGTTCAGCCCAAAAGGTCTGAATGACAAATAAAGGATTCAATTCAATTCAATTCAATTTTTCTCACAGGGAGTTGTGAGTCTGTGGAATTCTCTCCATCAGAGGGCGGTGGAGGTCGGTTCTCTGGATACTTTCAAGAGAGAGCTAGATAGGGCTCTTAAAGATAGTGGAGTCAGGGGATATGGGGAGAAGGCAGGAACGGGGTACTGATTGGGGATGATCAGCCATGATCACATTGAATGGCGGTGCTGGCTCGAAGGGCTGAATGGCCTACTCCTGCACCTATTGTCTATTGTCTATTGCCTACTGTTTACACCCAAGATAGACACAAAATGCTGGAGTAACTCAGCGGGACAGCTCTGGAGAGGAGGAATGGGTGACGTTTTGCGCCGAGACCCATCTTGGGTATTCCCGAGTTGCATTTTTGACAGCTCTTGCCACCTGTATTCCCAATTCCTGGAAGTCGACACCTGTCAGATCAGAGAGAGTTCAGTGGGTGACTGGAGGGTGTGAGCTACAGGGAGAGGTTATGTCGGCTAGGACTCTATTCCATAGAGCGCAGGAGGATGAGGGGGTGACTTTATAGAGGTGTACACAATCATGAGGTGATTACATAGGGTGGATGCACAGTCTTTTACCCCGAGTTGGGGAACCAAGAAGCAGGGGACACAGGTTTAAGACAAGGGGGTAAAATTTAATAGGAATCTGAGGGGTGGGTGTATGGAACGAGTTGCCAGAGGAGATAGTTGAGGCAGGGACTATAACAGCATTGATAATCCAAATCTGAGGAAGGACATTATTGCCATAGAGGGAGTGCAGAGAAGGTTCACCAGACTGATTCCTGGGATGTCAGGACTGTCTTATGAAGAAAGACTGGATAGACTTGGTTTATACTCTCTAGAATTTAGAAGATTGAGAGGGGATCTTATAGAAACTTACAAAATTCTTAAGGGGTTGGACAGGCTAGATGCAGAAAGATTGTTCCCGATGTTAGGGAAGTCCAGGACAAGGGGTCACAGCTTAAGGATAAAGGGGAAATCCTTTAAAACCGAGATGAGAAGAACTTTTTTCACACAGAGAGTGGTGAATCTCTGGAACTCTCTGCCACAGAGGGTAGTTGAGGCCAGTTCATTGGCTATATTTAAGAGGGAGTTAGATGTGGCCCTTGTGGCTAAAGGGATCAGGGGGGGTGTGGAGAGAAGGCAGGTACGGGATACTGAGTTGGATGATCAGCCATGATCATATTGAATGGCGGTGCAGGCTCGAAGGGCCGAATGGCCTACTCCTGCACCTAATTTCTATGTTTCTATGTTTCTATGTTTCTATAAGGCATTAGGAAGATTTAGAGAGATATGGGCCAAACACAGGCAGGTGGGACTAGTGTAGATGAGACATGTTGGTCGGTGTGGGCAAGTTGGGCCGAAGGGCCTGTTTCCACACTGTATGGCTCAGTAATACTGGGTAACCAGATATAATAGTGCTTAAGAAGGAACTGCAGATGCTGGAAAAAATCAAAGGTAGACAATGTTGGAGAAACTCAGCAGGTGAGGTCACATCTATGGAGCGAAGGAATAGGTGACGTTTCGAGTCGAGTCCCTTCTTCAGACTGATATAATAGTGCAGTCAATAGACAATAGTCAATAGGTGCAGGAGTAGGCCATTCGGCCCTTCGAGCCAGCACCGCCATTCAATGTATATGGTATATAGGACTAGGGGAGATTATGAGGTATAAGGTATATGGGACTAGGGGAGATTATATGTTCGGCACGGACTAGAAGGGTCGAGATGGCCTGTTTCCGTGCTGTAATTGTTATATGGTTATATGGTTATATGGTTATAATGTGATCATGGCTGATCATCCCCAATCAGTACCCCGTTCCTGCCTTCTCCCCATATCCCTAGATTCCTTTAGCCCAAAGAGCTAAATCTATCTCCCCCTTGAAAACATCCAGTGAATTGGCCTCCATTGCCTTCCATGGCAGTGAATTCCACAGATTCACAACTCTCTGGGGGAAAAAGTTTATCCTCATCTCGGTCCTAAGTAGCCTACTCCAGCACTCTGTGAAACGTCACCTCGAGTCCTGGCAACATCTTCGTAAATTTTCTCTGCACCCTGTCAAGCTTGACAACATCTTTCCTATAACACGGTGCCTTTCTTGAATATGATGAGCTAAACTCAGTAAAACTCAAGATTGTACAGAATGAGACTGCACTTAAACATGGACCATTTGATGAGTGCCCTTACATCATTGGCCTGTAGTGTATAAGCTGACAGGACAGTAGATAATGTCTTTTCTTCATTATTAAACTCAGAGTACTGGAATTTTAATATTGCCAATGAATAATAGATATATAGGTGCAATTCTCAATGAAGTATCAATAACTAATAAATTGACACAATGTACGAATACATGAAATGTACGTGTCTAAGATAGAAATGTGTTATAGAAACAAAATTCTGCCACAGACGGCTGTGGAGGACTAGTCAGTGGATGTATTCAGGCAGAGATAGATAGATTCTTGATTAGTGCGGGTGTCAGATGTTATGGGGAGAAGGCAGGAGAATGGGGTTAGGAGGGAGAGATAGATCAGCCATGATTGAATGGGCCTTGACGGGCCGAATGGTCTAATTCTTCTCCTATCACATGTGAACTTATGATCTTATGAGAAGCTCAGCGGGTCAGGCAGCATCTGTGGAGAACATGCATAGGTGACGTTTCACAGAGTGCTGGAGTAGCTCAGCGGGTCAGGCAGCATCTGTGGAGAACATGGATAGGTGACGTTCCACAGAGTGCTGGAGTAACTCAGCGGGTCAGGCAGCATCTGTGGAGAACATGGATAGGTGACGTTTCACAGAGTGCTGGAGTTACTCAGCGGGTCAGGCAGCATCTGTGGAGAACATGGATAGGTGACGTTTCACAGAGTGCTGGAGTAACTCAGCAGGTCAGGCAGCATCTGTGGAGAACATGGATAGGTGACGTTTCACAGAGTGCTGGAGTAACTCAGCAGGTCAGGCAGCATCTGTGGGCAAGCCTTCCTTGCTTGGGGCACCATAGAAAGCAGACTGTCCGGTTGCATCTCAGCTTGTATTAGGAACAGCTCTGCCCAAGACCACAAGAAATTGCAGAGTTGTAGATGTAGCCCAGTCCATCACACACACCACACTCCCCACCATTGTAGATGTAGCCCAGTCCATCACACACACCACACTCCCCACCATTGTAGATGTAGCCCAGTCCATCACACAGACCACACTCCCCACCATTGTAGATGTAGCCCAGTCCATCACACAGACCACACTCCCCACCATTGTAGATGTAGCCCAGTCCATCACACAGACCACACTCCCCACCATTGTAGATGTAGCCCAGTCCATCACACAGACCACACCCCCCACCATTGTAGATGTAGCCCAGTCCATCACACACAGACCACACTCCCCACCATTGACTCCATCTACACTTCACGCTGCCTCGGGAAAGCAGCCGACATCATCAGCGACTTGTCCCTGTCCCACCCCGGCCATTCCTTCTTCTCCCCGCTCCCGTCCGGCAGAAGGTACAGAAGCTTGAAAGCGCGCACCACCAGACTCAGGAACAGCTTCTTCCCCTCTGTTATCAGGCTTATGAACGGCCCTTCCATAAGCTAGGGTACTGTCTGATTCACCTCTACCCCATTGCGGACATTGGACTTTGTCTCTGGAACTGATGCGCTACAATGCTGAGAACTATATTCTGCACTCTGTATCTTCCCCTTTGCTCCACCTATTGGGCTGGAGTTTGACTTCATTGTATTTATGTATGGAATTATTTGATCTAATTGCAACATGCAAAATAAAGCTTTCAGATGTACCTCAGGTGTGGCACGGTGGTGCAGCGGTAAAGTTGCAGCCTCACGGCGCCAGAGACCCGGGTTCGATCCTAACTACGGGTGCTGTCTGTACGGAGTTTGTACATTCTCCCCATGACCTGCGTGGGTTTTCTCCGGGTGCTCCGGTTTCCTCCCACACTCCTAAGACGTACAGGTTTGGTGGTTAGTTGGCTTTGGAAAATTGTAAACTGTCCCTAGTGTGTGAGGGATGGTGTGAGAATTGCGGGGATCGCTGGTCGGCGTGGAGTCGGTGGGCTGAAGGGCCTGTTTCTGCGCTGTATCTCTAAACTGAAGTAAACTCATTACGCACAATGATATTAAATGATTTTGGTTCGAAACTTTGCCTATTTACTTTGCTCCATAGATGCTGCCTCACCCCTTGAGTTTCTCCAGCATTTTTGTCTGCCTCATAATAAACCTCGACCTATTGAGTTTCAGAGTCAAGAATCCATGATGCAGCCATCTCGGACTTTGGTCAGGTGTCAGTCGGAGAATTGCGCGCAGTTCTGGTCGCCCCCATTACAGGAAGGATGTAGAGGCTTTGGAGGAGGTTTACCAAGATTCAAGATTCAAGAGAGTTTATTGTCATGTGTCCCTGATAGGACAATGAAATTCTTGCTTTGCTTCAGCACAACAGAACATAGAAGGCATGAATACAGAACAGATCAGTGTGTCCATATATCATTATATAAATATATACACACATGAATAAATAAAACTGATAAAGTGCAAATGAACTGATAATGGGTTATTAATGTTCAGAGTTTTGTCCGAGCCAGGTTTAATAGCCTGATGGCTGTGGGGAAGTAGCTATTCCTGAACCTGGTCATTGCAGTCTTCAGGCTCCTGTTCCTTCTACCTGAACTTAGCAGGGAGATGAGTATGTGGCCAGGATGGTGTGGGTCTTTGATGATACTGCCAGCCTTTTTGAGGCAGCGACTGCGATAGATCCCCTCGATGGAAGGAAGGTCAGAGCCGATGATGGACTGGGCAGTGTTTACTACTTTTTGTAGTCTCTTCCTCTGCAGGGCGCTCAAGTTGCCGAACCAAGCCACGATGTAACCGGTCAGCATGCTCTCTACTGTGCACCTGTAGAAGTTAGAGAGAGTCCTCCTTGACAAACCGACTCTCCGTAATCTTCTCAGGAAGTAGAGGCGCTGATGTGCTTTCTTAATGATTGCATCAGTGTTCTCGGACCAGGAAAGATCTTCAGAGATGTGCACGCCCAGGAATGGGCGGAATGATGCCAGAATACCAGAATGCTGCCTCCTGAATAAATCATTGTGTGCTGACCTGCCGGTTATTGTGCATTTGTGCAAAGGATATCACTCCAGTTCCACGAGCATGAATGATGAAACTTTGCTTTGAAGGTTGTACACGAACAACTAACTGCGTGCATCTGTTGTCTGTTGCCAAGGGCTGCCCTTGGAGTGGTCAGCTATTCCTAAGATCATGAGTGATAGGAGCAGAATTAGGCCATTCGGCCCATCAGGTTATCTCCGCCCTATCCGCTGATCTATCTCTCCCTCCTCACCCCATTCTCCTGCCTTCTCCCCATAACCCCTGACACCCGTACTAATCAAGAATCTATCAATCTCTGCCTTAAAAATATCCATCGACTTGGCCTCCACAGCCGTCTGTGGCAAAGAATTCCTCAGATTCACCACCCCCTGACTAAAGAAATTCCTCAGGAACGTCCTTTAATTCTGAGGCTGTGACCTCCAGTCCTAGACTCTCCCACTAGTGGAAACATCCTCTCCACATCCACTCTATCGACAAGTTCAAGGTCCCCCCATCATCTTGTGAGTGTTCATCTTCCATCTACACCTCACGCTGCCTCGGCAAGGCCAGCAGCATCGTCAAGGACCAGTCTCACCCCGGCCACTCCCTCTTCTCCCCTCTCCCATCGGGCAAGAGGTACAGAAGTGTGAAAATGCGCACCTCCAGATTCAGAAGGCAGATAAAAATGCTGGAGAAACTCAGCGGGTGAGGCAGCATCTATGGAGCGAAGGAATAGGTGACGTTTCAGGTCTAGACCCTTCTTCAGACTAAAGTGGGGGTGGGGGGTGGGGGAGAAGAAAGGAAGATGCGGAGACAGTGGGCTGTGGGAGAGCTGGGAAGGGGAGTGGAAGGAGGGAGAAAGCAAGGACTACCTGAAATTGGAGAAGTCAATGTTCATACCGCTGGGGTGTAAACTACCCAAGCGAAATATGAGGTGCTGCTCCTCCAATTTGCAGTGGCTCACTCTGGCCATGGAGGAGACCTAGGGCAGAGAGGTCAGATTGAGAATGGGAGGGGGAGTTGAAGTGCTGAGCAACCGGGAGATCAGGTTGGTTTACATGGACTCAGCGGAGGTGTTCAGTGAAATACTGTTGTATAAGACGTTGGTGAGGCCGCATTTAAAATATTGTGTTTAGTTCTGGGCACCATGTTATTGGAAAGATGTTGTCAAGCTGGAAAGTGTACAGAGAAGATTTACAGTTTGAGGATGTTGCCAGGACTCCAGGGTCTGGGCTATAGGGAGAGGTTGCCTAGTCCGCATGTGGTTTTATTCCCCTCGTGGTTTTATACCCAATTCGTGATTTTGTGAAATTGACCTTATTGATCAAGACGTCGTTGGACTCTCGCAGTTTAGTTTAGAGATACAGTTCGGAAACTGGTTCATCGGCCCAATGAGCCCGCACCAATGATTTCCCCTCATTGGAATGAAGTCTTTGCAAGTTAAAGAGGATTTTATATACATGCAGATGAATATGCAGGGAATAGAGGGATATGGATCACATGCAGGCGGAGGAGATACGTTTAACTATACACTGTCAATAGACAATAGACAATCGGTGCAGGAGTAAGCCATTCAGCCCTTCAAGCCAGCACCGCCATTCACTGTGATCACGGCTGATCATCCACAATCAGTAACCCGTTCCTGCCGTCTCCCCATATCCCTTGACTCCACTACCTTTAAGAGCTCTATCTAATTCTCTTGAAAGCATCCACAGAATTTCCCTCCACCGCCTTCTGAGGCAGAGAATTCCACAAATTCACAACTCTCTGGGTGAAAACGTTTTTCCTCATTTCCATTCTAAATGGCCAACCCCATATTCTTAAACTGTGGCCCTTGGTTCTGGACTCCCCCAACATCGGGAACATGTTTCCTGCCTCTAGCGTGTTCAATCCCCTAATAATCGTATATGTTTCAATAAAATCCCCTCCCATCCTTCTAAGTTCCAATGTATACAAGACCATTCGCTCCATTCTTTCAACATATGACAGTCCCGCCATCCCAGGAATTAACCTTGTGAATCTACGCTGCACTCCCTCAATAGCAAGAATGTCCTTCCTCAAATTTGGAGACCAAAACTGCATACAATACTCCAGGTGTGGTCTCACTATGGCTCTGTACAACTGCAGAAGGACCTCTTTGCTCCGATACTCAACTCCTCTTGTTATGAAGGCCAACATGCCATTAGCTTTCTTCACTGCCTGCTGTACCTGCATGCTTACTTTCAGTGACTGATGAACAAGGACCCCCAGATCTTGTTGTACTTCCCCTTTTTCTAACTTGACACCATTCAGCAAATAATTGGTCCACCCTCATACAAGAGGTCTGAGTTATAGGGAGAGGTTAAGCAGTGTAGGACTCTGTTCCTTGGAGGGCAGGAGGATGAGGGGTGATCTTATAGAGGTGTATAAAATCATGAGAGGAATAGATCACGTAGATGCACAGACTCTCTTGCCCAGAGTAAGGGAATCGTGGACCAGAGTACACAGGCTCAAGGTGAAGGGGAAAGATTTAATAGGAATCTGAGGGGTAACATTTTCACACAGTGGGTGTATGGAACAAGCTGCCAGAGGATGTAGTTGAGGCTGGGACTATCCCAATGTCTAAAAGTCAGTTAGACAGGTATATGGATAGGACAGGTTTAGAGGGATCTGGGCCAAATGCAGGCAGGTGGGACTAGTGTAGATGGGACATGTTGGGCGGTGTAGGCAAGTTGGGCTGTAGGGCCTGTTTCCACATTGTATCACTCTTTGCCTCTCTTATCAAATGCCAACACTTTGTTTCTGTCTCAATAGAGCTTTTTAAATTCAGTTCTACTGAAGCTAAATGAAGCACACTTCACAGACAGAGCGGAACGTTGTATCACTAATATACTTGCTACAAGTGGTTGTAAGTGAATTTCTTCCCAATTAGCTCAGCGATAACGAACCGCATTGAAATATAAGATGAAGCATTATTCTCGATAACAAACAGGCAGTCCTATATGCTAACAATTCTATGTATCAGATAACATAAAGCACAATTTAGATTGGTGATATTTCCTTGCAGTACATATAGTTTTTATTACCCATTTTAATGACACCATTTTTCTGAAAAACATGAAGTTTTGTCACAGTGTGGGCTGTTTAGAAGATAGATTGCTGTAAGATATATCTATTGTGGATAGGTAGATAAATCACAAGTTAAATTCAGAAATGCATAATTGTCTTCAGAAAGCAATAACTGTGACTCATCTTTCCAACACGATTAATGCACGGAGTATTTTCAGTTTAGTTTATTGTCCCGTGTACCGAGGTACGGTAAAAAGCTTTTGTTGCGTGCTAACCAGTCAGCGAAAAGACAATACATGATTACCATTAATCCAATAACATTTAGTGCAAGGTAAAGCCAGCAAAGTCCAATCAAGGATAGACAATTGACAATAGACAATAGGTGCAAGAGTAGGCCATTCGGCCCTTCGAGCCAGCACCGCCATTCAATGTGATCATGGCTGATCATCCAACTCAGTATCCTGTACCTGCCTTCTCTCCATACCCCCTGATCCCTTTAGCCACAAGGGCCACATCTAACTCCCTCTTAAATATAGCCAATGAACTGGCCTCAACCACCCTCTGTGGAAGAGAATTCCAGAGATTCACTACTCTCTGTGTGAACAAAATATTCTCATCTCGGTAGATAATAGTTCAGCACTGCTCTCTGGTTGTGGTAGGATGGTTCAGTTGCCTGTTTGCTGCAGGGAAGCTGATGGGCCGAATGGCCTAATTCTGCTCCTATCACTTACGAACTTGCATTTATGAACTTATGGAATGCCTGTTGAACTTGAATATTGAATTTAAAACAATAAAATTAGTGCTTCTGGCAACTTTGATGAAACAGCTGCCATGTTCAGCTGTTAATTTTCTCAGAACCATTCGCTACTTAATTCAATTAAAGCAAACCTGCACATGGTTTAACAACCAGCTGCCAGTCTACTGTTGAGCTAAAAATCCAACAGCTTCATGAGTCTTCATGAGGTACGCGAGTCTTCACCTGCACTCACTGCTTTGTCGAAGATAGATACAAAGAGCTGGAGTGGCTCAGTGGGTCAGTCAGCGTCTCTGGAGAGAAGGATTGGGTCATGTTTTGGGTTGAGACCCTTCTTCAGACTGCGAGCCAGGGTAGAAAGTGTAATCTCATATAGACAGGGTGGTAAAGAAAGCTTTTGGTGCGCTGGCCTTTATAAATCAGAGCATTGAGTATAGAAGTTGGGATGTAATGTTAAAATTGTACAAGGCATTGGCGAGGCCAATTCTGAAATATGGTGTACAATTTTGGTCGCCTAATTATAGGAAGGATGTCAACAAAATAGAGGGAGTACAAAGGAGATTTACTAGAATGTTGCCTGGGTTTCAGCAACTAAGTTACAGAGAAAGGTTGAACAAGTTAGGGCTTTATTCTTTGGAGCGCAGAAGGTTAAGGGGGGACTTGATAGAGGTCTTTAAAATGATGAGAGGGATAGACAGAGTTGACGTGGATAAGCTTTTCCCACTGAGAGTAGGGAAGATTCAAACAAGGGGACATGACTTGAGAATGAAGGGACAGAAGTTTAGGGGTAACATGAGGGGGAACTTCTTTACTCAGAGAGTGGTGGCTGTGTGGAATGAGCTTCCAGTGAAGGTGGTGGAGGCAGGTTCGATTTTATCATTTAAAAATAAATCAGATAGTTATATGGACAGGAAAGGAATGGAGGGTTATGGTCTGAGCGCAGGTATATGGGACTAGGAGAGAATACGTGTTCGGCACAGACTAGAAGGGTCAAGATGGCCTGTTTCCGTGCTGTAATTGTTATATGGTTATATGGTTGAGATGGGGACTCGGAGATATGGAAGGGTGGGGTGTGAAAAAGAGACCAAAAAGAGATGTGGATTAAGGAATATGTAGAATAGATCATCGTTAGCTGGGGGAAGGTGACAACGAGGCGGACAATGTAAACTTTAATCAGGAGGACAGTCAGACTGGTCGGAGAACCAGGATGGGGGAGGGATGGAGAGAGAGAGAAAGCAAGGGTTACTTGAATTTAGAGATTGTGTTAGTGTGCTTGGGACAGAATCAATTTCTCAGATTATGATACATTAAAGAGCTGAGTATCTTTTAAATCCTTTAATTGAAAATGTTTTAACTCCATCCATAGTTTGTGACTATCCCTTATGACTATGAGTTGCAATCTGCCTAAGTGAAATACGTGGCACTGTCCCTGTAATTACTCCATATTTGTACCCAACTACGGGTGCTGTCTGTACGGAGTTTGTACGTTCTCCCCGTGACCTGCGTGGGTTTTCTGCAAGATCTTTGGTTTCCTCCCACACTCCAAAGACGTGCAGGTTTGTAGGTTCATTGTCATGGTATAAATGTAAATTGTCCCTAGTGTGTGTTAGTGTGGGGGGATCGCTGGTCGAGGAGGACTCGTTGGGCCGAAGGGCCTGTTTCTGCGCTGTATCTCAAAAATAAACTAGTCTAAACCTATGCTATCCATGTACAATTACCCAATAATCCTAGTGATCACCTTAAGACTTCCGGATCCTCCACCATCTCATTCCCTGAAGCGCAGGAGGATGAGGGGTGATAATGGCTGGCTGGTTAGCACGTAACAAAAAGCCGTTCGCACAACCTCACTACAAGCCATTTAGAACGGAGACGAGGAAACACTTTTTCACACAGAGAATTGTGAGTCTGTGGAATTCTCTGCCTCAGAGGGCGGTGGAGGCCGGTTCTCTGGATACTTTCAAGAGAGAGCTAGATAGGGCTCTTAAAGATAGCGGAGTCAGGGGATATGGGGAGAAGGCAGGAACGGGGTACTGATTGTGGATGATCAGCCATGATTACATTGAATGGCGGTGCTGGCTCGAGGTACTGAATGGCCTACTCCTGCACCTATTGTCTATTGAATTAACACCAAACGAAATAATTACAACCACCAGGAAAGTGTGGGGTTATATGCCGATCATGTAGTTTTGAGCTAAATTGTTGCGTGATGTGTTGAGTGTTTCACAGACAAAAGGCCCTGGGGGAATGACAGGGGATGAGGGAGACTTGTCCAAATGTTTCTTAAACGGTGCAGTAGTCCCAGCCTCAACTACCTCCTCTGGCAGCTTGTTCCATACACTCGCCACTATCTGTGGGAAAAAGTTACCCCTCAGATTCCTATTAAATCTTTCCCCCTTCACTATAAACCAGTGTCTTCTGGTCCTCGATTCCCCAACTCTGGGCAAGAGACTCTGTGCATCTACCCGATCTATTCCTCTCATGATTTTATACACCTCTAGAAGATTACCTCTCAAATTGCCTGATGGGAGGAGCACATGTCAAATTGTGTGCGGTTTTGGTCTGCTAATTTGAGGAAGGACATTCTTGCTATTGAGGGAGTGCAGCGTAAGTTTACAAGGTTAATTCCTGGGATGGCGGGACTGTCATATGCTGAGAGATTGGAGCGGCTGGGCTTGTACACTCTGGAGTTTAGAAGGATGAGAGGGGATCTTATTGAAACACATAACATTACTAAGGGGTAGAGGCAAGAAACATGTGCCCAATGTTGGGGGAGTCCAGAACCAGGGGCCACAGTTTAAGAATAAGGGATAAGTCATTTAGAATGGAGACGAGGAAACACTTTTTCTCACAGAGAATTGTGAGTCTGTGGTGGCCGGTTCTCTGGATACTTTCCAGAGAGAGCTAGATAGCGTTCTTAAAGATAGCAGAGTCAGGGGACATGGGGAGAAGGCAGGAACTGATTGGGGATGATCAGCCGTGATCACATTGAATGGGGGAGCTGGCTCGAAGGGCCGAATGGCCTACTCCTGCACCTATTGTCTATTCAGAGGGGAGAAAGGGAGTGACTGGGGTGAGACTGGTCCTTGATTATACTGCTGGCCTTGCCGAGGCAGCGTGAGGTGTCGATGGAGTCAATTCCTTCCCAATGCTTGATTTTAAAAATAAAATCAACTTAATTACTCATTTGACCCTCTGCAAATCTACCACGTGAAAATGATACACAGAATTCCAATTTTCAAGATTTTGTCACCCAGAGTAAAAACCACACCAGGCGTAATTGCGGGTGAAAAAGACTTCGGCAGATGTGTTTGTCTAATAAAATTAAGATTGATAGAATTTGACCTTTACATTTCATGTAGGGAATATAATTGCACGCATTACATGCTGCATACATTATTAATGGCATTAAAAGCAATTCAAAACTCAGATTGATTTTCCATTAAAGCACTGAGTGTTTTGGGAAATACTAAAAGTGTTTCAATAAAGAAAAGTGACTTTCTAAAACAAGAAACAAAAAAAATGCTGCAGATGCTGTTTAAACCCAAAATAGTCACGAAATGCTGGAGTAACTCAGCGGGTCAGGCAGCATCTGTGGAGAACATGGATAGGTGACATTTCACAGAGTGCTGGAGTAACTCAGCGGGTCAGGCAGCATCTGTGGAGAACATGGATAGGTGACATTTCACAGAGTGCTGGAGTAACTCAGCGGGTCAGGCAGCATCTGTGGACAACATGGATAGGTGACGTTTAACAGAATGCTGGAGTAACTCAGCGGGTCAGGCAGCATCTGTGGAGAACATGGATAGGTGAACGTTTCACAGAGTGCTGGAGTAACTCAGCGGGTCAGGCAGCATCTGTGGAGAACATGGATAGGTGACGTTTCACAGAGTGCTGGAGTAACTCAGCGGGTCAGGCAGCATCTGTGTACAACATGGATAGGTGACGTTTCACAGAATGCTGGAGTAACTCAGCGGGTCAGGCTGCAAAAAAAAGTGACTTTCTAAGACACGATGGCGCAGCGGTAGAGTTGCTGCCTCACAGCGCCAGAGACCCGGGTTCCATCCTGACTACGGGTGCTGTCTGTACGTAGTTTGTACGTTCTCCCCGTGACCTGCGTGGGTTTCTCCGGGTGCTCTGGTTTCCACCCACACTCCAAAGATGTGCAGGTTTGGTGAGTTAATTGCCTTTGGTAAAGATTGTAAATTGTCCCCTGTGTGTGGAATAGTGTTAATATGCGGGCATCGCTGGTTTGTGCAGAATCGGTGGGCTGAAGAGTCTGTTTCCTCTCCGTATCTCTAAACCGATTCATCAAAGATGATCCCTCTCCTGTACAATTTCTCTTTCAGAGCAATAACAAGCAAAAATGGCAGCTTGCCTAAAATTTCTCTCCCAGTTGCAGCGGGAACAAGAGTATTTTGGCTCCTGATAAGTTAACTTAGCAGAGATTAGCCGACTGAATCACTATTTTTTGGAACCTGGTTTTGGCTTCGATATTCCAGGGGGAAGATTTTGATGGATAACTGTTTAAGAAAGAATTGCAGATGCTGGAAAAAATATTCCTTCGCTCCATAGATTCTGCCTCACCCACTGAGCTTCTCCAGCATTTTTGTCTACCTTTGATGGATAACTGAATGATTACATTCAATAGGAACCAGAGGGGTAGATTTTTCACACAGAGGGTGGTGGGTGTATGGAACGAGCTGCCAGAGGAGGTAGTTGAGGCTGGGACCATCCCAGCATTTCAAAAGACATTTAGATAGATAAATCAATAAGAAAGTTTTAGAGGAATAAGGGCCAAATACATGCAGATGGGACAAGTGTAGATGTAGGAACTGCAGATGCTGGTTTACACAAAGATAGTCACAAAATGCTTAAGTGACTCAGCGGGTCAGGCAGCAGGTTTAAGAAAGAACTGCAGATGCTGAAAAAATCGAAGGTAGACAAAAATGACAATAGACAATAGAAAATAGACAATAGATGCAGCAGTAGGCCATTCGGCCCTTCAAGCCAGCACCGCCATTCAATGTGATCATGGCTGATCATCCACAATCAGTACCCCTTTCCTGCCTTCTCCCCATATAACCCCTGACTCCACTATCTTTAAGAGCCCTATCGAGCTCTCTCTTGAAAGCATCCAGAGAACCTGCCTCCACCGCCCTCTGAGGCAGAGAATTCCACAGACTCACCACTCTCTGTGAGAAAAAGTGTTTCCTCGACTCTGTTCTAAATGGCTTACTCCTTATTCTTAAACTGTAGCCCCTGGTTCTGGACTCCCCCAACATCGGGAACATGTTTCCTTCCTCTAGCGTGTCCAAGCCCTTAACAATCTTATATGTTTCAATGAGATGCCCTCTCATCCTTCTAAACTCCAGAGTGTACAAGCCCATCAACGTCTTCAGCATCGTCTCGTTTGGCCATCCCGGGTCACGTCTTCCATGTTCCCCACAGATGCTGCCTGACCCACTGAGTTACTCCAGCACTCTGTGAAACGTCACCTATCCATGTTCTCCACAGATGCTGCCTGACCCGCTGAGTTACTCCAGCACTCTGTGAAACGTCACCTATCCATGTTCTCCACAGATGCTGCCTGACCCGCTGAGTTACTCCAGCACTCTGTGTCTATCTTCCCCACTAAAGATGTGTTTGTCTTGTCTAACAAGTATTGACGTTGCAATGAACTGCCACACCATGTATTGGAAACAACATCTTGGAAATATTGATCACCCATTACAATCGAGCAGCCATGGGACCTTAAACAATCTTTCACAACTGCTCTGAATCCCTCTCCCTTCACTGCTGTTAAATGTTAGCATTTGTATCATGAGGACGAGAATCCAACAGCAGGAAAGCAATGCCGAGGCTCTATAAGACACTGGCCAGGCTGCATTTTGAGTAATTTTGGGCCCCATATCTGAGGAAGGATGTGCCGGCTCTGGAGAGGGTCCAGAGGAGGTTTACAAGAACAATCCCAGGAATGAGTGGGTTAACCTATGATGAGCGTTTGTCGGCACTGGGCCTGTACTCGCTGGAGTTTAGAAGAATGAGGGGAGACTTCATTGCAACAATAGACAATAGACAATAGGTGCAGGAGAAGGCCATTCGGCCCTTCGAGCCAGCACCGCCATTCAATGTGATCATGGCTGATCATCCACAATCAGTACCCTGTTCACGCCTTCTCCACATATCCCCTGACTCCGCTATCTTTAAGAGCCCTATCTGGCTCTCTCCTGAAAGTATCCAGAGAACCGGCCTCCACCGCCCTCTGAGGCAGAGAATTCCACAGACTCACAACTGTCTGTGAGAAAAAGTGTTTCCTCGTCTCCGTTCTAAATGGCTTACCCCTTATTCTTAAAACTTACCAAATAGTGAAATAGAGTTGATGTGGAGAGGATGTTTCCACTAGTGGAAGAGTCTTGGACTAGAGGTCACAGCCTCAGAATTAAAGGACGTTCCTTTAGGAAGGAGATGAGGAGGAATTTATTTAGTCAGAGGGTGGTGAATCTGTGGAATTCATTGCCACAGAAGGCTGTGGAGAACAAGTCAATAGATATTTTTAAGGCAGAGATAGATAGATTCCTGAATAGTATGGGTGTCAGTGGTTATGGCGAGGTTTGGATGGGGTAGATGCAGAAAACACGTTCCCGATGTTGGGGGAGTCCAGAACCAGGGTTCACACAGTTTAAGAATAAGGGGTCGGCCATTTAGGATGAGGAAAAACGTTTTCACCCAGAGAGTTGTGAATCTGTGGAATTCTCTGCCACAGAAGGCAGTGGAGGCCAATTCATGTTTTCTGCATCTACCCTGTCCAAACCTCGCCATAACCCCTGACACCCGCACTAATCAAAAATCTATCTACCTCTGCCTTAAAAATATCCATTGGTCTCCACAGCCGTCTGTGGCAATGAATTCCACAGATTCACCACCAGCTGACTAAAGAAATTCCTCCTCATCTCCTTCCTAAAGGAACGTCCTTTAATTCTGAGGCTGTGACCTCTAGTCTGAGAAACTCTTCCACTAGTGGAAACCTCCTCTCCACATCCACTCTATCCAGGCCTTTCACTATTTGGTAAGCTTTAAGAATAATGAGTAAGCCATTTAGAACGGAGACGAGGAAACACTTTTTCTCAGAGAGAGTTGTGAGTCTGTGGAATTCTCTGCCACAGAGGGCAGTGGAGGCCGGTTCTCTGGATGTTTTCAAGATAGAGTTAGATTTAGCTCTTAGGGCTAACAGAATCAAGGGGTGTGGGGAGAAAGCAGGAACGGGGTACTGATTGTGGATGATCAGCCATGATCATATTTAATGGCGGTGCTGGCTCGAAGGGCCGAATGGCCTTCTCCTGCATGTTTTTTCTATGTTTCTACAGAATGGAAGAGATATCATTCTGTGCCGAAAAGTGGTGTTGCGTTTGGTAAAGAACTCACAAATAGACTGCACCGCAAGGCAGGAGCCTGTAATTGCTTCTCGCTCATCCACAATCTGAAACAGCCCAGTGACAATCACTCATGCAAGCAGCATGAACGAGAGGCTTAGTATTAAACACATGTTGTTTTCCATGACTTGAATTTTGAAAAAGGGACCGTGACATTATTCTGTTCATTTCCACGAAAAAACACATGCTCTCCTGGCGTGAGCCAGCCAGCCCAGAGTTTAGAGTTGTCAATATCTCCAGTAGCTGCTGTGTCAGCTCAGTGCATTAATGTCCAACCAGACCGATGAGTCAACTTGGTCGTAATGTTTGCTGAAGAAACGTTCATCCATTAGAGTTTAGTACAGTTTAGAGATAGAGCGCGGAAACTGGCCCTTCACCCCACCTAGTCCGCGTCGACCAGCGATCCCCGCACATTAAAGGGCCTGTCCCGCCTGCCGATTTTGCCGGAAAAAGATTTTGAACATTTCAAAATCCAGTGGCGACAAAAAATATAGAAACAGAGAAACATAGAACATAGGTGCAGGAGTAGGCCATCCGGCCCTTCGAGCCAGCACCGCCATTCATTGTGATCATGGCTGATCATCCCCAATCAATAACCCGTGCCTGCCTTCTCCCCATATCCCTTGCCTCCACTAGCCCCCTAGAGCTCTATCTAACTCTCTCTTAAATCCATCCAGTGACTTGACCGACTAAGAATATGTTGCGACACTTGAAAAAACATCACGAGTCATACGCAATCATGCCGCATCACGCCGCGTATTTTTTCGGTGACCTGATAACCGAAAAAATCGCCAAGTGGGACAAGCCCTTAGAAACATAGAAACATAGAAATTAGGTGCAGGAGTAGGCCATTCGGCCCTTCGAGCCTGCACCGCCATTCAATATGATCATGGCTGATCATCCAACTCAGTATCCCGTACCTGCCTTCTCTCCATACCCTCTGATCCCCTTGGCCACATCTAACTCCCTCTTAAATATAGCATCACAAATATATCGATCACAAACGCTTGATCACAAAACATCTTCATAACAGGAAACAGGTCCAGCATCTGCAGTACCTTCTTAAACAGTGCAAGGATCTTTATCAGTTAACCCACAGAAGTTTCTGATTATCCAATTTCCAAGTCCACCGAAAACAACATTCTCTCCCACTATTATTATTGTCTTTTCCTTAAGCATAACAGGAAGCACTATCAGAAAAGCTTGGTATGCAAGCCTCTAGCTTCCTGATCCCCATAGTTCCTCTAATATGGTATAGAATTATAAAACTTCAGTTTATTCTGAACTCAAAAAAGTCAAGCTAATCTTTTACTTGACAAAATATTTTAACATTAAAATTACATTAATTTTACCCTTAACATTACCCAACACACACTAGGGACAATTTACACTTATACTAAGCCAATCAACCTACAAACCTGTATGTCCTTGGATTGTGGGAGGAAACCGGAGATCTCGGATAAAATCCACGCAGGTCACGGGGAGAACGTACAAACCCCTGCCGCATCACCGTGCTACCCACGGTGGTCAGAGTTAAAGGATTCATCAATACATTGACATTTCTCGGCGGACTTCTCCAATTCCTGTTCATGAGCTGAGTCATGAGCGAAGATAGACGCAAACAGCTGGAGTAACTCAGCGGGTTAGACAGCATCTCTTGAGAAAAGGGAATGGGTGATATTTCTGGTCGTCACCCTATTTCAGTCCGTAATGAGTGATGAGCGACATCAAACTGACTTTGCTGATTTCATTCTCAAGACTTTAGATGAAAACTCTTCCATCTTGATCCAATCAATATACTTTCCTAAATGGAGATTGGGTTTAACATATGACGAATATTTCACGGCACTGGGCCTGTACTCACTGGAGTTTAGAAGGATGAGCAGGGGATGTGGAGAGGATGTTTCCACCAGTGGGACAGTCCAGGACCAGAGGTCGTATCCTCGGAATTAAAGGACCTTCCTTTGGGCAGGAGATGAGGAGGAATTTCTTTAGTCAGAGGGTGGTGAATCTGTGGAATTATTTGCCACAAAAGGCTGAGGAGGACAAGTCAATTGATATTTTTAAGGCAGAGATTGATAGATTCTTGATTAGTGTGGGTGTCAGGGATTATGGGGGGAAGGCAGGAGAATGTGGTTAGGAGGGAGAGATAGATCAGCCATGATTGAATGGCGGAGTAGACTTGATGGGCCGAATGGCCTACTTTTGCTCTTATAACATGAATTTATGAGATTGGCTGGAGGGACTTAAAATGTTAAACAAATCAGTGGATTATTATTACAAGGGATTAGTTTAATTAGGGATTATGCTTGTGGGCTGAAGGGCCTGTTCCTGTGCTATACTATTCTTTGTAAAGAGACAAGAGTCAACTGAAGAGTAGACACAAAATGCTGCAGTAACTCAGTGGGACAGGCAGCATCTCTGGAGAGTCATCTCTGAGTGACGTCACCCATTCATTCTCTCCAGAGATGCTGCCTGATCCATTGAGTTATTACTCCAGCACTCTGTGAAACGTCACCTATCCATGTTCTCCGCAGATGCTGCCTGACCCGCTGAGTTACTCCAGCACTCTGTGAAACGTCACCTATCCATGTTCTCCACAGATGCTGCTTGACCCGCTGAGTTACTCCAGCATTTGTGTGTCTATCTTTGGTGGGGTAAACCACCATCTGCAGTTCCTTCCCACACGTTTCAGCTACAGAACTATGCACTTCTTATTTGCTAAAACTTAACTGCATCATTATTGCAATACAGTGACCACACAAATAAACATATAATAATCAATAATATAATTTAATCAGTATTACTAGATAACCATCCACAATAGTACAACACGGATCTTTAGTGCAACCAAAACATAGTTGCCAGGACTTGAGTATCTGAGTTGCAGGGAGTGGTTGAGTAGGCTGGGACTCTATTCCTTGGAGCGCAAGAGGATGAGTGGGTGATCTTATAGAGTTCTATAAAATCGTGAGAGGAATATATTGGAGAACAAATGTACTTTTATCCAGAGATGGGGAATCGAGAACCAGAGGACTTGGATTTAAAGTGAGAGAGGACAGATTTAATAGGAATCTGAGGGGTAACTTTTTCACACAGAGGGTGGTGGGTGTGTGGAATGAGCTACCAGAGGAGGTAGTTGAGGCTGGGACTATCGCAACATTTAAGAAACAGTTAGACACGTACATGGATAGGACAGGTTTGGAGGGATATGGGCCAAACGCAGGCAGGTGGGACTAGTATAGATGGGGCATGTGGTGGGAAAGTTGGGCCTGTTTGCACTCTGTATCACTCAATAACTGTATGATTGTATGGAACGAGCTGCCAGAGGAGATAGTTGATACAGGGACTATAGCAACATTTACAACTTGGACACGTAAATGGATAGGAAATGTTTCGAGGCATATGGGCCAAATTAAAGTTTATGGGACTAGTGTAAATTTTCTCCTACCACTTATGAGTTTTTGAGATAAGTTGGGCCGAATGGTTTGTTAACGTGCTGTCTGACTTTCTGTTGTTCTGAGGAGATGGCGCCACTCAGAATGTTCTGATCACATTTCAATATAGAAGGATGTGGAGAGGGTGCGGGCAAGGTTGATCACAGTGTTGCCTGAATTAGAAGTTGTTAGCACTAAGACGAGGTTGAATAAACTTTGATTGTCTTGTCTGGAGCGTCGGAGGCTGAGAGATAATGTGATAGGAGTTATGGGATTAACTCTGTTTAGCTTAATTTATTGTAGAGATACAGCGCGGAAATAGGCCCTTTCGGCACACCTGGTTCGTGCCGAGGAGTGTTGGAGGAAACCGAAGATCTCGGAGAAAACCCACACAAGCCACGGGGAGATCGTACAAACTCCGTACGGACAGCACCCGTAGTCGGCATCGAACCCGGGTCTCTGGCGCTGCATTTGTCGTGAGGCGGCAACTCTACCGCTGCGCCACCGTGACCACCCTGGCAACTTGTCGACATGGACGTGTTGGGCTGAAGGACCCTGTTTGTGTGCGGTATAGCTCTGACGGGGGAGGGTGGCGGCACTGTGGTGCAGCGGTAGAGTTGCTGCCTCACAGCGCCAGAGACCCGGGTTCGGTCCTGACTACGGGTGCTGTCTGTACGGAGTTTGTACGTTCTCCCCGTGACCTGCGTGGGTTTTCTCCGGGTGCTCCGGTTTCCTCCCGCACTCCAAAGACGTGCAGGTTTGTAGGTTAATTGGCTTGTTAATTGGCATGGTATGAATGTAAATTGTCCACAGTGTGTGTAAGTGTGCGGGGATCGCTTGTTCACATGGACTCGGTGTGCTGAAGGTCCTGTTTCCACGCTGTATCTCTAAAAAGCTTTTCACTGTGGTTGACGTGACAATAAACAAAACTATACTATAAAAAAGGCATTAGTGAGTGCTCCACAAAAAGCATTTCACCATTTAGTTTAGTTTAGTTTATTGTCCCGTGAACCAGGGTACAGAGAAAAGCTTTTATTGCGTGCTAACCAGTCAGCAGAAAGACTATACATGATTACAGTCGAGCCATTTGCAGTGTACAGATACATGATAAGGGAATGTGTATGAAGGAACTGCAGATGCTGGTTTAAATCGAAGATAGCCACAAATTGCTGGAGTAACTCAGCGGGTCAGGCAGCATCTCTGGAGGGAAGGAATGGGTGACGTTTCGGGTCGAGACCCTTCTTCAGACTGTCTCTCGCTGAAGTGCAAAACCTCTCATAGAAATGGGTCGGAGATTTTAAGCACCAAACTATATGTCGGGTAGTAAAGTTAATGAGGTATCGATGTGTCAACAAAGTGAAGTCACAGATCCTTCCAGTGACACTGTAGACTGACGGCCACCATCGTGAAGCTCAAGGAAAATAGGTCAAGTTCTCCACTGTTTGGCACTAATACAATCCGCGTTGTATCATTTTCTCAATGCCCGTTGCTAAGTAATTTCTACATTATAATAAGGACATTAGCTATTAAACCTATTGTTAACTTGGCTACAGAGTGTGTGCAAGACGGCAAAAAGTCGAGCTAAGTTTTATGAATAATTAATTTGTGATACATTTTCAAATCAAAAAAGGAAAAAGGCCATCCAGAAAAGTCAAGGCTATCCAGAATGTACAAGAAGGAACTGCAGATGCTGGAAAATCGAAGGTAGACAAAAATGCTGGATAAACTCAGCAAGTTAAGGGCCTGTCCCACTTTCACAACCTAATTCACGACCTTTTTTACTCGTGGACATTTTTCATCAGGCTAGAAAAAACGCCCCGACCTACTTGATGCCACGGGTACCTACGGCTAGCGTCACGACTTAGCTACGACCTCCTACGACCTCGTGACGACCATGCTGTGAGTACGAGTCAAGGGCAAACTCGGCAGAGGTCGTGAATTAGGTCGTGAAAGTGGAACAGGCCCTTAAGGCAACATCTATGGAACGAAGGAACAGGTGACGTTTCGGGTCTGAAGAAGGGTCTCGACTCGAAACGTCGCCTATTTCCTTCGCTCCATGGAGGCTGCCTCACCCGCTGTGTTTCTCCAGCATGTTTTGTCTACCTTTAACTAATGGAGATGTGCGGGGCAAGTTTTTTTACACAGAGGGTGGTGGGTGCCTGGAACATGCTGCCAGGGGTGGTGGTGGAGGTGTATACCAGGGGTGATGGTGGAGGCAATGGTGTTGAAGAGGCTTTTGTCTCGGCACAACAAAACCTGCGGATAGGCACGTTGGCAGTGAATGGTGGGATACGTACGTTTGTGGTGGATGTTTATGTCAAATTTTAATGAAATTGGGTGTCATGTTGCTATTTCTGGTATGACTGTATGGCAAATCAAATGCCTCGTATGTTGCAAAACACACTTGCTTAATAAATTCAAGAATAAGGGGTAAGCCATTTAGTACAGAGATGAGGAAACACTTTTTCACACAGAGAGCTGAGCGTCTGTGGAATTCTCTGCCTCAGAGGGCAGTGGAGGCAGGTTGGCTGGATGCATTCAAGGGAGAGCTAGATAGGGCTCTTAAAGATAGCGGAGTCAGGGGATATGGTGAGAAGGCAGGAACGGGTTACTGATTGGGGATGATCAGCCATGGTCATATTGAATGGCGGTGCTAGCTCGAAGGGCCGAATGGCCTACTCCTACACCTATTGTCTATTGTCTATGTTCCTTGGACAATGCCCTCTTCTCCCCTCACCCATCAGGCAAGAGATACAGGTGTGAAAACGCACACCTCCAGATTCAGAGACAGTTTCTTCCCAGCTGTTATCAGACAACTGAACCATCCTACCACAACCAGTGAGCAGTCCTGAGCTACCATCTACCTCATTGGAGACCTTCAAAAATATCTTTAATCGGACTTTAGCTTGCTCTAAATGTTATTCCCTTTATCCTGTAGGACCTGTACACTGTGAACGGCTCGATTGTAATCATGTATAGTCTTTCCGCTGACTGGTTAGCACGCAACAAAACCTTTTGTTGTATCTCCTTACACGTGACAATAATTGGCTAAACTAAACTCAATTCTTACTGGCATCCACATAACTGGTCTGTGACACTGTACTTAATAGATATTAAAATAAACAAAAACATTTCAATAAATGGTATAATAATATTATAAAAAATAAGTGTACAAGCCCTGCCGCTCCATTCTCTCAGCATATGACAGTCCCGCCATCCCGGGAATTAACCTTGTAGACCTACGCTGCACTCGCTCAATAGCAAGAATGGTTTTCCTCAAATGTGGAGACCAAAACTGCACACAATACTCCAGGCGTGGTCTCACTAGGGCTCTGTACAAGGACCTCTTTGCTCCTGTACTCAACTCCTCTTGTTATGAAGGCCAACATGCCATTCGCTTTCTTCACTGTCTTCACGGCCCATTTCCCTCTAGACCTGTCCGATTCATGTACCTGTCTAAATGTTTCTTACACGTTGTGATAGTCCCTGCCTCAACTACCTCCTCTGGCAGCTCGTTCCGTGTAAATGACATTCAGACAGGTACTTGGACAGGTAACGTTTTGGAGGGTTATGGGACAACTGAGGGAAATTGGGAGTTTGGTTTAGTTTAGAGATACAGTGCGGAAACAGGCCCTTCGAGCCACCGAGGCTGCACTGACCAGCGATCCCTGCACACAGCGATCTACACACATTCTTGTTATTGAGGGAGTGCAGCGTAGGTTTACAAGGTTAATTCCCGGGATGGCGGGACTGTCATATGCTGAGAGAATGGAGCAGCTGGGCTTGTACACTCTGGAGTTGAGAAGGATGAGAGTGGATCTTTTTGAAACATATAAGATTCATAAGGGCTTGGACACGCTAGAGGGAGGAAACATGTTCCCGATGTTGGGGGAGTCCAGAACCAGGGGCCACAGATTAAGAATAAGGGATAAGCCATTTAGAACGGAGACGAGGAAACACTTTTTCACACAGAGAGTGGTGAGTCTGTGGAATTCTCTGCCTCAGGGAGCAGTGGAGGCCAGTTCTCTGAATACTTTCAAGAGAGAGCTAGATAGGGCTCTTAAAGATAGCGGAGTCAGGGGGATATGGGGAGAAGGCAGGAACGGGGTACTGATTGGGGATGATCAGCCATGATCACATTGAATGGCGGTGCTGGCTCGAAGGGCTGAATGGCCTACTCCTGCACCTATTGTCTATTGTCTATTGACACGCCCTTAAATCAGGCACCAGCGCATCACGGTCTATAATGTGTCCAACCATTATCATCATGTCCATAAGTGATCAGAGCAGAATTAGGCCATTCGGCCCATGGAGGCTACTCCGCCATTCAATCATGGCTGATCTATCTCTCCCTCCTAGCCACATTCTCCTGCCTTCTCCCCATAACCCCTGCCACCCGTACTAATCAAGAATCTATCTACCTCTGGCTTAAAAATATCCATTGACTTGGCCTCCACAGTCGTTTGTGGCAAAGAATTCCACAGATTCACCACCTTCCCACACGTTAGGGAAGTCATCACGTGCCTCAGTAAATTATTCATTACCTGATGAAATGATGTGTGATATAGGCCCATCAGAAAGTATTTACGGAGCGGAAAATCTATAAAGATTTTAAGATACATAATGGAATTCAGCTGCTCCAGCGCTGGAGTCACTGAAGGAATAAAATCCTCCTCTGACTCATACAATATGATTCACAGCAACCAACAATTTGAAGAGTCAGAAATGATAAAGGACAGCATGGAAGATGGCGAGCTGTCTTTGACTGAGTAAACTTGTGGAAAGCTTCAAAATGGAGACATTTTTCTATGTTTAAAATTGATTGATTCCCCTCAGATGGACACAAAATGCTGGAGTAACTCAGCGGGTCAGGCAGCATCTGTGGAGAACATGGATAGGTGACGTTTCACAGAGTGCTGGAGTAACTCAGCGGGTCAGGCAGCATCTGTAGAGAACATGGATAGGTGATGTTTCATAGTGCTGGAGTAACTCAGCGGGTCAGGCAGCATCTGTGGAGAACATGGATAGGTGACGTTTCACAGAGTGCAGGAGTAACTCAGCGGGTCAGGCAGCATCTGTGGAGAACATGGATAGGTGACGTTTCACAGAGTGCTGGAGTAACTCAGCGGGTCAGGCAGCATCTGTGGAGAACATGGATAGGTGAAGTTTCACAGAGTGCTGGAGTAACTCAGCGGGTCAGGCAGCATCTGTGGAGAACATGGATAGGTGACGTTTCACAGAGTGCTGGAGTAACTCAGCGGGTCAGGCAGCATCTCTGGAGAACATGGATAGGTGACGTTTCACAGAGTGCTGGAGTAACTCAGCGGGTCAGGCAGCATCTCTGGAGAACATGGATAGGTGACGTTTCACAGAGTGCTGGAGTAACTCAGCGGGTCAGGCAGCATCTGTGGAGAACATGGATAGGTGACGTTTCACAGAGTGCTGGAGTAACTCAGCGGGTCAGGCAGCATCTGTGGAGAACATGGATAGGTGACGTTTCACAGAGTGCTGGAGTAACTCAGCGGGTCAGGCAGCATCTGTGGAGAACATGGATAGGTGGCGTTTCACAGAGTGCTGGAGTAACTCAGCGGATCAGGCAGCATCTCTGGAGGGAAGGAATGGGTGACGTTTCAGGTCGAGAACTTTCTTCAGACTGAGAGTCAGGGGAGAGGGAGACACAGAGATATGGAAAGGTAAGATGTGAAAACGAGACATCAAAGGAGATCTAGATCAATGAAACTGTGGAATAGATCATTGTTAGCTCGGGGAAGGAGACAGTATAGCATACAAACATAAAATTTAATCGGGGGACGAAGCAAGCCTTCTTTGCCTGATTATATTTGCAGATGGTTTGAAAATGGGAAATTTCTTCCATATTAAACATTTCCCCTAAGATAGTCACTAAAAGCTGATGTAACTCAGCGGGTCTCTGGAGAAATAGAATAGGCGACGTTTTGGGTCGAGACCCTTCTTCAGACTGAGTGTCACAGGAGAGGGAAATGAGAGATATACAGTAGATGGTGATGGAGATATATTTAGAAACATAGAAACATAGAAAACAGGTGCAGGAGGAGGCTGTTTGTCCATTCGAGCCAGCATTGCCATTCAATATGATCATGGCTGATCATCCACAACCAATAACCCGTGCCTGCCTTCTCCCCATATTCCTTGATTACACTAGCCCCTAGAGCTCTATCTAACTCTCTCTTAAATCCATCCAGTGAATTGTACTCCACTGCCCTCTGTGGCAGGGAATTCCACAAATTCACAACTCTCTGGGTGGAAAAAGTTTTTTCTCATCTCAGTTTTAAATGGCCTCCCTTTTATTCTTAGACTGTGGCTCCTGGTTCTGGACTCGCCCAACATTGGGGACATTTTTCCTGCATCTAGCTTGTTCAGTCCAGTTCTTTTATAGTTTTATATGTATCTGTAAGAAACCGTCTCACCCTTTCTAAACTCCAGTGAATACAAGCCTAGTCTTTTCAATCTTTCCTCATATGACGGTCCCGCCATCCCAGGGATCAATCTCGTGAACCTACGCTGCACTGCTTCAATAGCAAGGATGTCCCTCCTCAAATGAATGAAAAATAATCAAAAAAAGTAAAGCTGATATATGAAATGTTTCCCGTCCCCCCCGACTCTGAAGGAGGGAGCAATAAAAGCAATGAAGGGGCTGTCCCACTGCGGAGACCTAATGGGCGAGTTTAGAATTTAGAAGAGTTTGAAAAAATGTCATGTTGAAGACCTCCTTCGACTATGTTGAAGACCATCTACAACTAGCTACGACTAACTTTGGGAAACTTGGACACCGAATAGTGGAGAGTGAAGACGACCTCCTTCGATCTCCTTCGACCCCCCTTCGACTATGATGAAGACTATCTACGACTACCTTCGACTACCCTCGACTACCTACGACTAACATGCCGACCTACTACGACTAAACCTACGAGTAAAAAAAGTATCGACTTTTTCCATGGCGACCTTTTTTTACTCGCGGGCATTTTTCAGCATGTTGAAAAAAACGCCGCGACCTAGCTGAGGCCTTGAGTACGCGCAGACCACTCTCGACCATGAAGGAGAGGTACAAAGACCTCCTACGACCTCGTGTCGACCATGCTGCGAATATGAGTCGAGGGCAAACTCGCCAGAACTCATGGATTAGGTCGCCCAAGTGGGACAGGCCCTTGAGTCACTCCGGACTGAAAAATGTGTCGAATTTTGCACATTTAAAAAACACCGATTGAAAAAGATATATCCATAAATGGTGTCATACAGTCATGGTGCAGGCCGGCATAGTGGCAGATTATTGTATCGTTCAAGGAATGTCTCCCTTTAGCCACTATGAGGAGACACGGGGATAAGGAGATGGCGTTGTGTACGCATGGGAGCTCTCCATCGACACATTCAAAGCCATCGAAATATAAATCGTCAAAACCCAGTCTCTTGACTAATAGTTTCTTCATTGTCGAAGTAAAACAGTAAGATATTCTTCCACACTTCTTCTTGATGAGTACATTTTAATCTTAGTCAAACTCCAGCACGTGGCTCCGAAACGTTGCAAAACTTCTTTAACGTTGGAAAGCTCTGAGCAAAGTTCGAAAGCTATGCCGTCCCACCACGCTTCCTCCGAACTAAAGGGCCTGTCCCACTTGGCCGTCATTTGCGTGTAATTTAAGCGACATCATTTGCACGTCGCGACACATACGACGCGCATTTCCTGACACGCACGTGATGCGCGCATGGTGCGTGATGACATAGGCAGTGACGCGCGGCAGCGCAGGATTTTGTGGTGTACAAAATCTTCACACGCCATCAGCGTGAGGCACAAATGATGGCCAAGTAGGACATGCCCTTTACTAAAAAACTAACTAGCTTCTGCCCAAGACTCGCAGCAGCGAACACGCCTCCGACTACGTAATATATCCCACCCTGATAATTACAGGCGGACAACATTTAAAGGCGAATGACACACAAAATTGGAGAGAAATGGCCACTACCGCTGGCACGGCCCTATTGCCCATGCCGACCAACATGTCCCATCTCATGTCCCATCTCCCCATGTTCATACATTAATAGGAGCAGAATTAGGCCATTTGGCCCATCAAGGGCATCAAGGACAGGTTTAGAGGGATATGGACCAAGCTGGTGGGACTAGTGTAGATGGGACATGTGGCCGGTGTGGGCAAGTTGGGCCGAAGGGCCTGTTTCCACACTGTATCACTCCATTGGCTCAATGACTAAGTCTACTCTGCCATTCAATCATGGCTGACCTATCTCTCCCCATCCCCTGACACCCTTGTTTGGCTCATATCCCTCGAAACCTTTCCAATCCACACAAGGTAGAAGTATAGTTCTCTATAAAAGTCTATAAAGTGTATTGGATAACATTCCAACTAGCAATGTGTGGAACCAGTGTACTAATTTAACTTTCCTGACATTTGGTGTGACAAGATAAACCTGTCACTGCCCTTTATTTAAACCCTGCAGACAGATAGATCCCAGTCTGTGTCTACAACTGGCAGACACTCACACACAGTCACACTGAAACATTCTCACTGAAACTGTTCTCACTCTTGCTTTAATAAGCAAAGACACGCTAGAAGCAGGAAACATGTTCCCGATGTTGGGGGAGTCCAGAACCAGGGGCCGCAGTTTAAGAATAAGGGGTAAGCCATTTAGAACGGAGATGAGGAAACACAGTTTATCACAGAGAATGGTGAGTCTGTGGAATTCTTTGCAGCTCAGCAATTGATTATTAATTTAATATATTATTGATTATTATTAACCAAGTGTTACTAATTATTCATAAATATATGATTGATTATTGTATATTTAACTGTAGGTTAGGTCCATAGAGCTGCTGATAGTAAGAATCTAATTGTTTTACTGCCAGTACAGATGACAACTAAAGGTTGAGCAGGCTGGGACTCTATTCCTTGGAGCACAGGAGGACGAGGGGTGATCTTATAGAGGTGTATAAAATCATGAGAGGAATAGATCGGGTAGATGCACAGAGTCTCTTGCCCAGAGTAGGGGAATCGAGGACCAGAGGACATAGGTTTAAGGTGAAGGGGAAAAGATTTAATAGGAATCTGAGGGGTAACGTTTTCACACAAAGGGTGGTGGGTGAGGTAGTTGCCAGAGGAGGTAGTTGAGGCTGGGACTGTTGCAGCGTTTCACAACATTGACAGGTATATGGATAGGACAGGTTTAGAGGGATATGGGTCAAACGCAGGCAGATAGGACTAGTGTAGATGGGGCATGTTGGCTAGCCTGGGCAAGTTGGGCTGAAGGGCCTGTTTCCGCACTGTATCACTGTGATTCCATAAGCACTCTTGATTGCTGAATATTGGATGAATAATGTGAAGCTGAGGTATGAAAAATCTTTTATATAAAGTCTCCAACTTGTCTGTCTAAAGTGTGTTCAATGCAGAAAAAATATCTGTAGAACAAAATGTTCTCTCTTTATGTAAATGAAGAGAAATGAGAGACATTCAAGGATGTGACTTGTAAAGTCAATGTGAGGGAAAGCCAAATAAATTATTTTGGAACCGACAAGTTAACACGAAGAACGGAATTAAAACTCTTCGTGACTGAGAAGTTGGAGATTGCAGAAATGTCTTGAAAGTTTATGCAACGTTTAAGAAACATTTAGATACGTAGGTGGATAGACACAAAATGCCGGAGTAACTCAGCGGGACAGGCCGCATCTCTGGGTAGAAGGAATGGGTGACGTTTTGGGTTGACACCCTTATTCAGATTCATGGATAGTCACAGCGCCAGAGACCCGGTTTCGATCCTGACCTCGGGTGCTGTCTGTGCGGAGTTTGCACGTTCTCCCTGAGACCTGTGTGAGTTTTCTCCGGGTGCTCCGGTTTCCTCCCACATTCCAAAGACGCGCAGGTTTGTAAGTTGATTGGCCCTCTGTCAATTGTTGTACGTGTGTAGGGAGTGGATGTGAAAGTGGGATAACATGGGACTAGTGTGAAGGTAAGACCTCCGGAAATACTGCATGGGCCAAGCTGGGCCAAAGGACTAGGTCTATAGAAGGCCAGTGAGGAACACTGAGGGGAAATGCACAGGAGTGTTAGGTGGAGATCAGAATTGCAGTTGTAGCAATGTAGAGCTCCAGAGATGCTGCCTGACCCGCTGAGTTACTCCAGCACTCTGTGAAACGTCACCTATCCATGTTCTCCACAGATGCTGCCTGACCCGCTGAGTTACTCCAACACTCTGTGAAACGTCACCTATCCATGTTCTCCACAGATGCTGCCTGACCTGAGTTACTCCAGCTCTCTGTGAAACGTCACCTATCCATGTTCTCCACAGATGCTGCCTGACCCGCTGAGTTACTCCAGCACTCTGTGAAACGTCACCTATCCATGTTCTCCACAGATGCTGCCTGACCCGCTGAGTTACTCCAACATTTTGTGTTTGTCTTTGGCGTAAGCCAGCATTTGCAGTATCTTCCTACACATCATGCTGTAGAATATCCGCAGGTCTTATCCATATTTTGTCTGTAAAAATTAATTTTTTTCATCAAACAACAGGTTTCTTCTTAAAGTAGATTTTTTACCGTACATTTGCATTTATATAGAATCTTTAACACGCATAGACCACACCAGTTACATTATTCAACAGAACTTGCCATCAGAGTAATGTTACACCTCGGTCACTGTTTTTGTTTACAAGCCCTCTTGAAATAGATGCTAGCACTGAGTTCGCTTTCTTTACTACTGATTCGACTTGCAGATTAACATTTTGGGAATCCTGCACCAGCACTCCCAAGTCCCGTTGCATCTCCGATTTCTGGATTCTCTCCCCATTTAGAAAATATTCCACGCCTTTCTTCCTACGACCAAAATGCACGACTCCACACTTTGCTACACTATATTCCATCTACCACTTCTCTGCCCACTCTCCCAACCTGTCCAAGTCCTTCTGCAGAATCCCTGCTTTCTCTACACTACCTGCCCCTCCACCTATTTCCGTATCCTCCGCAAGCTTGGCCACAATCCTTGTCCCGTTACGGCAGAGCTACTGCCTCACAGCGCCAGAGACCCAGGTTCCATCCTGACCACGGGTGCTGTCTGTACGGAGTTTGTACGTTTTCCCCATGACTGCGTGGGTTTTCTCCGGGTGCTCCGGTTTCCTCCCACACTCCAAAGACGTGCGGGTATGTGAGTTAATTGGCTTGGTGTAAGTGTAAAATTGTCCCTAGTGTGTGTAGGATAGCGTTAGTGTGCGGGGATCGCAGGTCGGTGCGGTCTCGATGGGCCGAAGGGCCTGTTTTCGTGCTTTATCTCTAAACTAAACTAAACCAAACTACATTAAGCATTAGTGGAGTCTTATTGCAGATATATAGTCATAAAATATGGATGGAGTTAAAACATTTTCAATTAAAGGATTTAAAGGATACTCAGCTCTTTAATGTATCATCGGCTGAGAAATTGTGTCCCAAGCACACTAACACAATCTCTAACTTCAAGTAACCCTTGCTTTCCCTCTCTGTCCATCCCTCTCCCACCCTAGTTCTCTGACCAGTCTGACTGTCCTCCTGATTGAAGTTTACATTGTCCGCCTCGTTGTCACCTTCCCCCAGCTAACCATGATCTATTCTACATATTCCTTGAACCTTGTCCCCTTTGATGTCTCGTTTTCACACCTAACCCTTCCACATCTCTGTATTCCACTCTCCCCTGACTCGTGCTAGTGTCTGGGGTGATCGCTGGTTGGCACGGACTCGGTGGGCCAGAGAGCCTGTTTCCCCGCTAAGAAGTCTAACGTTTGAAGCTGTCCAGAATGTCCATCAACCAGCAAAATGATCTGTGATGTGAACTAATTGGCCTGACAATGCTCATTAATGTTATTAAGCAGATAAATCATGAATAAAATGAGTGTTGAAAGCAGAGGGGATATAAAATACTGCTCAAAAACATCGCAGTACAGAATGAGCGGGTTCCAAAAATCAATGGGAACTCAATGGAACTCAATGGGAACTCAATGGAAAAGCACAGTGGCCATGACATGCTCAGTCTGAAGAAGGGTCTCGACTCGCGACGTCGCCTATTCCTTCTCTCTGTAGATGCTGCCTGTCCCGCTGAGTTTCTCCAGCAATTTTTGTCTACCTTCCATTGTTCCAGGATCTGCAATTCTAAACACATGGTCACGACATACTTGTCCACTGCAACAAGGCAACAAGGAAGTCCTTCAAGAATCCACCAGTACATATCAAGAGGAGTTCATAACAAGAGGAGTTGAGTATAGGAGCAAAAAGATCTTTCTGCAGTGGTACAGGGCCCAAGTGAGACCACACCTGGAGTATTGTGTGCAGTTTTGGTCTCCAAATTTGAGGAAGGACATTCTTGTTATTGAGGGAGTGCAGCGTAGGTTCACCAGGTCAATTCCCGGGATGGTGGGACAGTCATATGTTGAAAGAATGGAGTGACTGGTCTTGTATACACTGGAATTTAGAAGGATTGAAACATATAACATTATTTAGTCTGAAGAAGATACTTAGAGATAATATATATAAGCATCTGGATAAACAGGGTCTGATTAGGAACAGTCAACATGGATTTGTGCCTGGAAGGTCATGTTTGATAATTTTTTGAAGAGGTTACTCGGGAAATTGATGAGGGTAAAGCAGTGGATGTTATCTATATGGACTTTAGTAAGGCCTTTGAAAAGGTTCCTCATGGAAGGTTGGTTAAGAAGGTTCAATTGTTGGATATTAATGGTGGAGTAGCAAGATGAATTCAACAGTGGCTGAATGGGAGATGCCAGAGAGTAATGGTGGATGGCTGTTTGTCAGGTTGGAGACCGGTGACTAGTGGATTACCACAGGGATCTGTGTTGGGTCCACTGTTGTTTGTCATGTACATCAATGATCTGGATGATGGTGTGGTAAAAAATTGGATTAGTAAGTATGCAGATGATACTAAGATAGGTGGTGTTGTGGATAATGAAGTCGAATTTCAAAGCCCACAGAGAGATTTAAGCCATTTGGAAGAGTGGGCTGAAAGATGGCAGATAGAGTTTAATGCTGATAAGTGTGAGGTGCTACAACTTGGCATGACAAATCAAAATAGGACGTACATGGTGAATGGTAGCGAGTTGAGGAATGCAGTTGAACAGAGGGATCTAGGAATAACTGTGCACAATTCCCTGAAGGTGGAATCTCATGTAGATAGGGTGGTAAAGAAAGCTTGTGGTGTGCTGGCCTTTATAAATCAGAGCATTGAGTATCGAAGTTGGGATGTAATGTTAAAATTGTACAAGGCATTGGTGAGACCAAATCTGGAGTATGGTGTACAATTTTGGTCGCCTAATTATAGGAAGGATGTCAACAAAATAGCGAGAGTACAGAGGAGAGTTGCTAGAATGCTGCCTGGGTTTCAGCAACTAAGTTACAGAGAAAGGTTTAACAAGTTAGGGCTTTATTCTCTGGAGCGCAGAAGGTTAAGGGGGGACTTGATAGAGGTCTTTAAAATGATGAGAGGGATAGACAGAGATGACGTGGATAAGCTTTTCCCATTGAGAGTAGGGAAGATTCAAACAAGAGGACATGACTTGATAATTAAGGGACAGATGTTTAGAGGTAACATGAGGGGGAACTTTACTCAGAGAGTGGTAGCTGTGTGGAATGAGCTTCCAGTGGAAGTGGTGGTGGCAGGTTCGATTTTATCTTTTAAAAATAAATTGGATAGCTATATGGACGGGAAAGGAATGGAGGGTTATGGTCTGAGTGCAGGTAGATGGGTTAGGTGAGAATAAGTGTTCGGCACGGACTAGAAGGGCCGAGATGGCCTGTTTCCGTGCTGTAATTGTTATATGGTTATATGGCTATAAGGCTTTCGGCCTGAAACATTGCCTATTTCCTTCGCTCCATAGATGCTGCTGCGCCCGCTGTGTTTCTCTCGCACTTTTGTCTACCTTCAATTATTAAGTGTTAAAGAGGGAACTGCAGATGCTGGAGAATCGAAGGTTACACAGAAAAGCTGGAGAAACTCAGCGGGTGCAGCAGCATCTATGGAGCGAAGGAAATAGGCAACGTTTCGGGCCGAAACCCTTCTTCAGACTGATCAGGGGGGGGGGTGGGTGGGGACAAGAAAGGGAAAAGGAGGAGTAGCCGGAAGGCTGGAGGGTGGGAGGAGACAGCAGGGGAGCTGAGGAAGGGGAGGAGACAGCAAGGACTAACAGAATTGGGAGAAGTCGATGTTCATGCCCCCGGGGTGCAGACTCCCCAAACGGAATATGAGGTGCTGTTCCTCCAATTTCCGGTGCTGCTCGCTGTGGCCATGGAGGAGACCCAGGACAGAGAGGTCAGAGGCGGAGTGGGGGGGGGAGTTGAAGTGCTGAGCCACCGGGAGGTCAGCTTGGTTATTGCGGACCGAGCGGAGGTGTTCGGCGAAACGATCGCCCAACCTCCGCTTGGTCTCACCGATATAGATCTGCTGACATCTAGAGCAGCGGACGCAATAGATGAGGTTGGAAGAGATGCAGGTAAACCTCTGTCGCACCTGGAACGATTGCTTGGGTCCCTGAAAGGAGTTGAGGGGGGAGGTAAAGGGACAAGTGTTGCATCTGCTGCGGCCGCAAGGGAAAGTGCCCGGGGAGGGGGTGGACCGAGAGGGAAGGGAAGAATTGACAAGGGAGTTATGGAGGGAGCGGTCTTTGCGGAAGGCAGATATGGGGGGAGATGGGAAGATGTGGCCAGTAGTGGGGTCATGTTGGAGGTGGCGAAACTGACGGAGGATTATTTTTTGTATGTGATGGCTGGTGGGGTGAAAGGTGAGGACTAGGGGGACTCGGCCCTTGTTGCGAGTGCGGGGATGGGGAGAGAGAGCAGTGTTGCGGGGTATGGAAGAGACCCTGGTGCGAGCCTCATTTATGGTGGAGGAGGGGAACCCCCGTTCCCTGAATAGTGAGGACATTTCAGATGTCCTGGTGTGGAACGCCTCATCCGTGGAGCAGATACGGCGTAGACGGAGGAATTGGGAGTAGGGGATGGAGTCCTTACAGGAAGCAGGGTGGGAAGAAGTGTAGTCCAGATAGCCATGGGAGTCAGTGGGTTTATAGTGTATGTCGGTTAGAAGTCTATCACCTGCAATGGAGATAGTGAGGTCAAGGAATGGTAGGGAAGTGTCGGAGATGGTCCAGGTGTATTTCAGTGCCGGGTGGAAATTAGTGGTGAAGTGGATGAAGTCAGTCAGTTGTGTGCGGGTGCAGGAGGTGTGCCCATAGCTACGCCTTGTATTTGGAGGAAGTGGGAGGAGTCGAACTCGAAGTTATTGAGGGTAAGGACCAGCTCCGCTAGGCGGAGGAGAGTGTCAGTGGCTGGGTATGGGTTGCTGCTCTGGTCGAGGAAGAACCGGAGGGCTGTGAGACCATCGTGGTGGGGGATGGAGGTGTATAGTGATTGGACGTCCATGGTGAAGATGAGGGGGTGAGGGCCTAGAGAATTGAATGCGCGGAGACGACGGAGAGTGTCTGAGGTGTCTTGGACATAGGTAGGGAGGGATTTAACCAAGGGTGATAGGATGGAGTCAAGGTATTTGGAAATGAGTTCGGTGGGGCACGAACAGGCGGAGACAATGGGTCTTCCGGGACAATCTGGTTTGTGGATTTTAGGGAGAAGGTAAAATCGGGCTGTGCGGGGCTGGGGAACGATGAGGTTGGAGGCTCGGTCGGGTAGGGCATTGGAGTGGATGAAGTTGGTGATGGTGCTGGAGATGGTGGCCTGGTGCTCGTCAGTGGGGTCATGGTCCAGGGGTAAGTAGGAGGAGGTGTCCGATAGTTGGCGCGTGGCCTCAGCTTTGTAGAGATCGGCGCGCCAGACTACCACGGCACCTCCCTTGTCAGCGGGTTTGATAACCAAATCTGGGTTGTTGCGGAGTGAGTCGATGGCAGAGCGTTCCTGTGGTGAGAGATTGGAGTGAGACAGGGGAGTGGAGAAGTTGAGGCGGTTGATGTCGCGACGGCAGTTATTGATAAAAAGTTCTAAAGCCGGAAATTGGCCACGAGGGGGGTTCCACGAGGAGGGGGTGCGTTGGAGACGGGAAAAGGGGTCATCAGTGGGGGGCGAGGACTCCTTCCCATGTTTCAATTATTAAGTGTTTGGACAAGCTAGAGGCAGGAAACATGTTCCCGTTGTTGGGGGAGTCCAGAACCACGGGCCACAGTTTAAGAATAAGGGGTAAGCCATTTAGAACAGAGATGAGGAAAACCTTTTTCACACAGAGAGTTGTGAATCTGTGGAATTCTCTGCCTCAGAGGGCGGTGGAGGCCGGTTCTCTGGATGCTTTCAAGAGAGTTAGATAGAGCACTTAAAGATAGTGGAGTCAGGGGATATGGGGAGAAGGCAGGAACGGGGTTCTGATTGTAGATGTTCAGCCATGATCACAGTGAATGGTGGTGTTGGCTCGAAGGGCCGAATGGCCTACTCCTGCACCTATTGTCTATTGTCTACAACTGTAGTTTGAAGTCTGAAGAAGGGTCTCGACCTGAACCATCACCCATTCCTTCTCTCCACAGATGCTGCCTGTCCTGCTGAGTTACTCCAGCTTTTTGTGTCTATCTTCGGTGCAATAGACAATAGATAATAGATGCCAGCACTGCCATTCATTGTGACAAACCAGCGCATACAGTTCCTTCCGACACAAACGCTCACTTTATATTGCACTGTGCATACCAGTGAAGAAATGAGTAGAGTTTGCGCAGCAAGCAGTCGAGGAATGGGCTGAGATGAAAAAAAAAATCCACAATTGGCAATAACCCGACATTGCAACCTCTGTTTAAGCTCATTAAAGACGTTGCCTGTTAAATTAAAATTGGAGTAAATTACACAAAATAGAATCAAGTAACCTGAGCTGCACCCTATCCATTTGCAAAAATCTAATAAGCATTCATTCCAAAGGGTCAAAATACTTGGTGAAAGCTTCTGATAATTACATTTCTCAACGCAGGAGCAAGAACAGCATGTTCATGGATGTACAGTAGGATGGAGGAGAAATCATTGCACAGAGGGTTTAAGGGCCTGTCCCACTTGGACGTCATTTGTGCAACACGCAGATGGTGCACAAAGATTTTGTACATCACAAAATCCTGTAGCGCCGTGTATGACCGTGCGTCAATGCCTATGTCACCACGTACCATGCGCGCATCACGTGCGCGTGAAGACATGTGCGTCGTGATGCGTACATTATGTTACGTAAATGACACCCAAGTGGCACAGGCCCTTTACGCTGTGTTAATGTCGTGGGCGGGTGATGCACGAGGAGGGACTGTGTTCTGCCGATGATAAAATCATGCTCTTCTGCACCCATGTACTTGCCTTTCACTGCCTCGTTCATCAGTAATTGTTACTCTTCCTCAAGTGGTCTTTGATACGTGATACTGAACGCGTCATTTTATTGATTGGGCGAAAGCACTTTGAGCCATACAGCGGAAACAGACCCTTCGGCCCAACTTGTCCATGCCGACCCACGATGTCCCGTCTATACTGATCCCACTTGCCTGTGATTGGCCCTATCAGTTAGAGTCATAAAGTGATAGCTCGGTGCTGGTTCCGCTGCTATTTACAATATACATTAATGATTTGGATGAAGGGATTCAAAATAACATGAGCAAATTTGCCGATGTCACAAAGCTGGGTGGCAGTGTGAACTGTGAGGAGGATGCTATGAGAATGCAAGGTGACTTGGACAGGTTGGGGGAGTGGGCAGATGCATGGCAGATGAAGTTTAATGTGGATAAATGTGAGGTTATCCATTTTGGTAGCAAAAACAGGAAGGCAGATTACTATCTAAATGGCGTTGTTGGGAAAAGGGGAAGTACAACGGGATCTGGGGGGTCCTTGTACATCAGTCTATGAAGTAAGCATGCAGGCACAGTGAAGAAAGTGAATGGCATGTTGGCCTTTATAACACGAGGAATCTAATATAGGAGCGAAGAGGCCATTCTGCATTTGTACAGAGCCCTAGTGAGACCACACTGGGAGTATTGTGTGCAGTTTTGGTCCCCTAATTTGAGGAAGGATATTCGTGCTATTGAGGGAGTGCAACGTAGGTTTACAAGGTTAATTCCTGGAATGGCGGGACTATCATATGCTGAGCGAATGGAGCAACTGGGCTTGTACACTGGAGTTTAGAAGGATGAGAGGAGATCTCATTGAAACATATAAGATTGTTAAGGGTTTGAACATGCTAAAGGCAGGAAACATGTTCCCGATGCTGGGGGAGTCCAGAACCAGGGGCCACAGTTTAAGAATAAGGAGTAAGCCATTTAGAATGGAGACAAGCAAACACTTTTTCTTACAGAGAGTGGTGAGTCTGTGGAATTCTCTGCCTCAGAGGGCGGTGGAGGCAAGTTCTCTGGATGCTTTCAAGAGAGAGCTAGATAGGGCTCTTACAAATAGCAGAGTCAGGGGATATGGGGAGAAGGCAGGAACGGGGTACTGATTGGGGTTGATCAGCGATGATCACATTGAATGGCGATGCTGGCTCGAAGGGCTGAATGGCCTACTCTTGCACCTATTGTCTATTGTCTATTGATACAGCGTGGAAACAGGCCCTTCAGCCCAACGTGCTACTGAGTCCGCACCACCCAATGATCACCAGTTCTTTCCTACAACACTGGGGGCAATTTACAGAAATCAATTAACCTACAAACATGCACGTCTTTAGGATGTGGGAGGAAATCGGAGCACCCGGAGAAAACCCACACAGGTCATGGGGAGAACGTGCAAAATCCGTACAGACAGCTCCTGTGGTCAGAATCAAACCAGAGTCTCTGGGGCTGTGAGGCAGCAACTCTACCGCTGCACCAATGTGTCCAATAGGTGGAGCAAAGGAGAAGATACAGAGTGCAGAATATAGTTCTCAGCATTGTAGCGCATCAGTTCCACAGACAAAGTCCAATGTCCACAATGGGGTAGAGGTGAATCGGACAGTACCCTAGCTTATGGAAGGGCCGTTCAGAAGCCTGATAACAGAGGGGAAGAAGCTGTTCCGGAGTCTGGTGGTGCGCGCTTTCAAGCTTATGTACCTTCTGCCGGACGGGAGCGGGGAGAAGAAGGAATGACCGGAGTGGGACAGAGACAAGTCTATGATGATGTCGGCTGCTTTACCGAGGCAGCGTGAAGTGTAGATGGAGTCAATGGTGGGGAGTGTGGTGTGTGTGATGGACTGGGCTACATCTACAATGGTGGGGAGTGTGGTCTGTGTGATGGACTGGGCTACATCTACAATGGTGGGGAGTGTGGTGTGTGTGATGGACTGGGCTACATCTACAATGGTGGGGAGTGTGGTGTGTGTGTGTGATGGACTGGGCTACATCTACAATGGTGGGGAGTGTGGTCTGTGTGATGGACTGGGCTACATCTACAATGGTGGGGAGTGTGGTCTGTGTGATGGACTGGGCTACATCTACAATGGTGCGGAGTGTGGTGTGTGTGATGGACTGGGCTACATCTACAATGGTGGGGAGTGTGGTGTGTGTGATGGACTGGGCTACATCTACAATGGTGGGGAGTGTGGTGTGTGTGATGGACTGGGCTACATCTACAATGGTGGGGAGTGTAGGTGGGGAGTGTAGTCTGTGTGACGGACTGGGCTACATCAAAGTTTTTAGGCTCAGCAGGTTTCTTCATGCTTTGTTGAATATTTCTTGGCCCTGAGAGACTACTGTGGATGTTTTAAAGTGCGTGCATGGGTGCGCGTGTGTTTACCTAGGTGCGTTCATATAAATTTTAACTTCCACAGAGCTGCCGCGATGATTCTGTGGACTGTGAAATGACTAATTCGTATTGATGGAGCAAAGTCTTCGGTGATAGATCATCGAGGAGTGAGGCTGAAATGAATAATTTATGGAGCAAATCAGACGTCACAAACTGTGAGATTGATATCGGGACTATGTGTGACAATCATCAGCACTCTCACAATGATGCATTGCCTTAATCTCACTCCTAGTAAAAAAAATTGTATTTATATATGGTCCCCGCCTCAACTTCATGATGTTCCAGGTGGGACCCAGAGACATTTCCCAGCCATTACCGGACAACTTTTCAACCTACCACAACCAGAGAGCAGTGCTGACCAATTATCTTCCTCACTGGTGATCCTCGAGTTATCCCTTCAGAAAGAACTGCAGATGCTGGAAAAATCGAAGGTAGTCAAAAATGCTGGAGAAACTCAGCGGGTGGGGCAGCATCTATGGAGCGAATGAACTGGTGATGTTTCGGGTCTGAAGAAGGGTCTCGACCCGAAACGTCACCTATTCCTTCGCTCCATAGATGCTGCCTCACCCGCTGAGTTACTCCAGCACTCTGTGAAACGTCACCTATCCCTCTACTCCACAGATGCTGCCTGACCCGCTGAGTTACTCCAGCACTCTGTGAAACGTCACCTATCCATGTTCTCCACAGATGCTGCCTGACCCGCTGAGTTACTCCAGCACTCTGTGTCTATCTTAGGTATAATTTTTATTCCTTACAATAGTCAGTTACCAATTGTGCCTGATAAAATTCCTTTATGCAACACACAAAATCAACAAACTGAATTTTGAGCATAATATTTCATGATTTATCTAATCGCCTGTAAATTAGTCACTGAGTTTCCTTCAAAGGCATTAGTGAGTGCTCTACCAAAAGCATTCAGTTCAGTTTAGTTTATTGTCACGTGTACCGGGGTACAAAGAAAAGCTCAGAAAAGAGAAATTGTCGGTGCAAAAGCAGCAGAATCGGGTGGAATGACTGTTTAGCAGCCTCTGGGGAGAAAGTAGGTACGGGGTACTGATTTTAGGTGTTTCAAGTTTCAAATTAACATTGTTTAAGAGGGAACTGCAGATGCTGGAGAATCGAAGGTTACACAAAAAAGCTGGAGAAACTCAGCGGGTGCAGCAGCATCTATGGAGCGAAGGAAATAGGCAACGTTTCGGGCCGAACACCTCCGCTCGGTCCGCAATAACCAAGCTGACCTCCCGGTGGCTCAGCACTTCAACTCCCCCTCCCACTCCGCCTCCGACCTCTCTGTCCTGGGTCTCCTCCATGCCCACAGCGAGCAGCACCGGAAATTGGAGGAACAGCACCTCATATTCCGTTTGGGGAGTCTGCACCCCGGGGGCATGAACATCGAATTCTCCCAATTTTGTTAGTCCTTGCTGTCTCCTCCCCTTCCTCAGCCCCCCTGCTGTCTCCTCCCATCCCCCAGCCTTCTGGCTACTCCTCCTTTTCCCTTTCTTGTCCCCACCCACCCCCGCCCCCGATCAGTCTGAAGAAGGGTTTCGGCCCGAAACGTTGCCTATTTCCTTCGCTCCATAGATGCTGCTGCACCCGCTGAGTTTCTCCAGCTTTTTTGTGTAACCTTCAAATTTACATTGATTGTCACATGCTCCAATTGGTACAGTGAAATTTGTGTTGCCGTACAGCCATACGAATAAAAAGAATCCAACGCACGATAGAATTTAACATAGACATCCCCACACAGCGGAATCAACGTTTCCCACTGTGAGGGAAGGCATTAACATTTAAGAAAGAACTGCAGATGCTGGAAAAATTGAAGGTAGACTAAAATGATGGAGAAACTCAATGGGTGAGACAGCATCTGTGAAGAGGATGTTAGGAGGTTGCAGGGTGACCTGGACAGGTTGACTGAGTGGGCAGATACCTGGCAGATGCAGTATAATATAGATACATGTAAGGCTATCCGCTTTGGTTGAAAAAACAAGGGGGGCAGATTATTATCTCACTGGGATTAGATTAGGGGGAGGTACAGTGTCCTTGTACACCGGTCACTGAAAGTTGCCGTGCAGGAACAGCAGGCAGTGAAGAAATCTAATGGAATGTTGGCATTCATAACAAGAGGATTTCAGTATAGGAGTAGAGAGGTTCTTCTGCAGTTGTATAAGGCTCTGGTAAGACCACATCTGGAGAAGCGCGTACAGCTTTGGTCTCCTAATTTGAGGTAGGACATCCTTGTGATTGAGGCAGTGCAGCGTAGGTTCACGTGATTGATCCCTGGGATGGCGGGACTGTCATACGAGGAAAGATTGAAAAGACTGGGCTTGTATTCACTGGAGTTTAGAAGGATGAGGGGGATCATATAGAAACTTACTAGACTAAGTGGGACCCGTTGGGTCCCATGTTCACACGGGAGGGCTGGTCCCCTGATGCAATATTCCACCTCCCCACCAATTCCAATATTGGTGGCCAGTGGGGGGGCTTTCTGGAGTGCTGGTATGGGTTCTTGGGGTGGCAGCTCAGTCCCTCAAGCCTGATCTCCTGGCAACTCACTCACGGCTGGTGGGCTGGCAGTTGACTCACGGCTATTGCTTGAAATTCCATTTCCAGCAGGGTGTAAGGTCACCAAATTCAAATCAATTTTCCTACCATTTCAAGCAGGGTGCAAGGCCACCAAATTCAAGTGCAGCTTCATACCATTTAATGCAGGGTAAAACCACCATAAAACCACACAAACCACCAAACTCAGTTCAGTAGACATTCAGTGTGTTCAGATGATTCACAGCTCAGACAGAGTCTTGAACTCTCCCTCCCCCATCATGCACAGACTGAGCCACACCCACACTTCCGGGTTTTATAACCCCCTCCCACCGGAAAAGGTGTGGCCTTCATGGAGTGATTGACAGGAGAGAGATTCTCAACATTTTTTAAACACTAATAACAGAAAGTGCATTTGCAATAGTGCCTTTCAACTTCAAGCCAAAGCACCCAACCCAACAGTTGCAGTAAGTAGTGCCTTTTAACTTCAAGCCAAAGCACCCAACCCACCAATTTGCAGTAAGTAGTGCCTTTTAACTTCAAGCCAAAGCACGCAAACCACCATTTGCAGTAAGTAGTGCCTTTTAACTTCAAGCCAAAGCAGCCAAACCACCATTTGCAGTAAGTAGTGCCTTTTAAATTCAAGCCAAATCACCCAACCCACCATTTGCAGTAAGTAGTGCCTTTTAACTTCAAGCCAAAGCACCCAAATCACCATTTGCAGGCAGTACATTTTTACCTCAAACCAACCATATTTTCATTTTGAAACCACATTAAGGGGACTCACAGTTGAGTAGACATTTGTTCAGTGTTATTCAGAGCTCAGAGAGACGTGACCCTCAGGCTTCCTCCATCTTGCAGAGACAGATTGAGGACACCACGTCCGGATTTTATATTCCCTCCCCCCTCCCACCAGCAGGTGCAGCAGAGAGAATGGCAATTAAAAAAAAACCATTAATATCTCTCTGATCTTTCATCGATGGGAAAAATCCTTTGTTTCCGGAAGGCAGAGGGCAGCTCTGAGTGAGGTGGCCAAAATGATGGCCGTAGGTGGCGGCGTTCTATCGGAAATCACGCCACAGCGAGCCAAAAGCAGTCAAGATCAGACTTTTAGTATTATAGACTAGACTAAGTGGGACCCGTTGGGTCCCATGTTCACACGGGAGGGCTGGTGCCCCGACGCAATATTCCACCTCTCCACGAATTCCATTATTGGTGGCCAGTGGGGGGGGGCTTTCTGGAGTGCTGGTATGGGTTCTTGGGGTGGCAGCTCGGTCCCTCAAGCCTGATCTGCTGGCAGCTCACTCACGGCTGGTGGGCTGGCAGTTGACTCATGACTATTCCTTGAAATTCCATTTCAAGCAGGGTGCAAGTCCACCAAATTCAAATCCATGTTCCTACCATTTCAAGCATGGTTCAAGGCCACCAAATTCAAGTGCAGTTTCCAACCACTTTCAGCAGGGTGCAAGTCCACCGAATTCAAGTGCAGCTTCATACCACTTTCAGCAGGGTGCAAGGCCACCAAATTCAGTGCGGTTTCATTCCATTTCATGCAGGGTCCAAGGCCAACAAATTCAAATGCAGCTTCATACCATTTCATGCAGGGTGAAACCACCATAAAACCACAACAAAACACCAAACTCAGTTCAGTAGACATTTAGTGTGTTCAGATGATTCACAGCTCAGACAGAGTCGTGAACTCTCCCTCCCCCATCATGCACAGACTGAGCCACACCCACACTTCCGGGTTTTATAACCCCTCCCCCTCCCGCCGGAAAAGGTGTAGCCTTCATGGCATGATTGACAGGAGAGAGATTCTCAACATTTTTTAAACACTAATAACACTTTTATTTTTCATTGAAGGGAAGAATTCGCTAAGCGGAGGGGGGCTGAGTAAGATGGCCAAAAATCACAGCCATAAGTGGTCGAGTTTTATCTAAAATCAATATGCAGTGCAAACAGAAAGTGCATTTGCAATAGTGCCTTTCAACTTCAAGCCAAAGCACCCAAACCACCATTTGCAGTAAGTAGTGCCTTTTAACTTCAAGCCAAAACACCCAACCCACCAATTGCAGTAAGTAGTGCCTTTTAACTTCAAGCCAAAACACCCAAGCCACCATTTGCAGTTATTAGTGCCTTTTAAATTCAAGCCAAAGCACCCAACCCACCATTTGCAGTAAGTAGTGCCTTTTAACTTCAAGCCAAATCACCATTTGCAGGCAGTACATTTTTACTTCAAACCAACCATATTTTCATTTTGAAACCACATTAAGGGGACTCACAGTTGCGTAGACGTTTGTTCAGTGTTATTCAGAGCTCAGAGAGACGTGACCCTCAGGCTTCCTCCATCTTGCAGAGACAGATTGAGGACACCACGTCCGGATTTTATATTCCCTCCCCCCTCCCACCAGCAGGTGCAGCAGAGAAAATGGCAATTAAAAAAAAAACATTAATATTTCTCTGATCTTTCATCGATGGGAAAAATCCTTTGGTTCCGGAAGGCGGAGGGCAGTTCTGAGTGAGGTGGCCAAAATGATGGCCGTAGGTGGCGGCGTTCTATCGGAAATCACGCCACAGCGAGCCAAATGCGGTCAAGATCAGACTTTTAGTATTATAGACTAGACTAAGTGGGACCCGTTGGGTCCCATGTTCACACGGGAGGGCTGGTGCCCCGACGCAATATTCCATCTCTCCACCAATTCCAATATTGGTGGCCAGTGGGGGGGCTTTCTGGAGTGCTGGTATGGGTTCTTGGGGTAGCAGCTCAGTCCCTCAAGCCTGATCTGTTGGCAGTTCACTCACGGCTGGTGGGCTGACAGTTGACTCATGACTATTCCTTGAAATTCCATTTCAAGCAGGGTGCAAGTCCACCAAATTCAAATCCATGTTCCTACCATTTCAAGCATGGTTCAAGGCCACCAAATTCAAGCGCAGTTTCTTACCACTATGAGCAGGGTGCAAGTCCACCGAATTCAAGTGCAGTTTCCAACCACCCTTGGCTTAATTCATCTTGCAGAGAGCGAGTGAGGCACACGACTGAGGTTTTATAGTCCCTCCCCCTCCCTCCAGCAGGGGCAGCAGAGAGGATGGTGATTTTTTTAAACTTCAAGCCAAAGCTCCCAAGCCACCATTTGCAGTAAGTAGTGCCTTTCAACCTCGTGCCACCATTTGCAGGAAGTAGTGCCTTTCAACTTCAAGCCAAAGCACCCAAGCCACCATTTGCTGTAAGTAGTGCCTTTCAACGCCAAGCAAAGCACCCAAGCCACCATTTGCAGTAAGTAATGCATTTCAACTTCAAGCCAAAGCATCCAAACAACCATTTGCAGGCAATGCCTTTTTACTTCAAACAAACCATATTTTCATTTTCAAACCGCATTAAGGGTACTCACAGTTGTGTAGACATTTGTTCAGTGTTATTCAGAGCTCAGAGTGACGTGACCCTTGGCTTCATCCATCTTGCAGAGACACACCACGTCCTGGTTTTATAGTCCCTCCTCCTCCTTCCAGCAGGGGCAGCAGAGAGAATGGTGATTTATTTAAACTTCAAGCCAAAGCTCCCAAGCCACCATTTGCTGTAAATTGTGCATTTCAACTTCAAGCCAAAGCACCCAAGCCACCATTTCTAGTAAGTAGTGCCTTTCAACTTCATGCCACCATTTGCAGTAAGTAGTGCCTTTCAACCTCAAGCCAAAGCTCCCAAGCCACCATTTGCAGTAAGTAGTGCCTTTCAACCTCAAGCCAAAGCACCCAAGCCACCATTTGCAGTAAGTAGTGCCTTTCAACCTCAAGCCACAGCACCCAAGCCACCATTTGCTGTAAGTAATGCCTTTCAACTTCAAGCCAAAGCACCAAAACAACCATTTGCAGGCAGTGACATTTTACTTCAAACACACCATATTTTCATTTCCAAACCACATTAAGGGTACTCACAGCTATGTAGACATTAGTTCAGTGCTATTCAGAGCTCAGAGAGACGTGGCCCTTGGCTTCATCCATCTTGCAGATAGTGAGTAAGGCACACAACTTCCTAGTTATATAGTCCCTCCCCCTCCCTCCAGCAGGGGCAGCAGAGAGAATGGTGATTTAAAAAAAAACATTAATATATCTCTGATTTGTCATCGATGGGAAAAATCCTCCGCACCCGTAAGGCGGAGGGGGGCTCTTTGCGAGGTGGCCAAAAATGACGTCCATAGGTGGCGGCGTTCTGTCGGAAATCGCAGCACAGTGGGCCAAAAGCGGTCAAGATCAGGGATTTAGTAATATAGATAAAAGGACTTGACAAGCTAGATGCAGGAAAAATGTTTCCAATGTTGGGCGAGTCCAGAACCAGGAGCCACACTCAGAATAAAGGGGAAGCCATTCAAGACTGAGGTGAGAACAAACTTTTTCACCTAGAGAGTTGTGAATTTGTGGAATTCCCTGCCACGGAGGGCAGTGGAGGCCAAATCACTGGATGGGTTTAAGAGAGAGTTAGATAGAGCTCTAGGGGCTAGTGGAGTCAAGGGATATGGGGAGAAGGCAGGCACGGGTTATTGATTGGGGACGATCACAATGAATGGCGGTGCTGGCTCGAAGGGCCGAATGGCCTCCTCCTGCACCTATTTTCTATGTTTCTATGTTTCTATCTCTCAAAGCATTAACCAAAATACCCAAAGAAGCTACTATTGTGATGTCCAAGAAACATGTAGAGAGTTACATGGATATCAGGCAACTGAACCATCCTACCACAGCTAGAGTGTAGTACTGAACTACTATCTACCTCATTAATGACCGTTTGAAGGGCTGAATGGCCTCCTCCTGCACCTATCGTCTGTGTTTTCTCTGATCTCCGTGAGAGGATCTCATAATTTCACAAGTTCATAGTAATTTTGGCCCGAAAAGCTTCCGTTACAATTTTGTTTTCCTCTCCATTTGTTGATCTGCTGACGAGGTCAAATCGCAAACTGTGTTATTAATAGAGCTATAATGTGGTTTTCTACAAAAGTGGGCATTCTAACAATTATTCTCAATCATGGCATATTCTCACAGGTCTTTCCTACCCTTATTTGCTATCAGAACCCATCAACTTTTACCGAGGGGCCATGGTTCGGTGTGTGTCTATTGTCCCCTTGTCCCTTGTCTATTGTGACCCATCAACAGTGGATAATTGCTGGTGAAAGAATTCTTAGTTACAGTCATAGAGTGAGACAGTGTGGAAACAGGCCCTTCGGCCCAACTCGCCCACACCGGACAACATGTCGCGGCTACACTAGCCCCACCTGCCTGCGCTTGGTCCATATCCCTCCAAACCTGTCCTATCCATGTACCTGGCCAACTGTTTCTTAAACTATGGGATAGTCCCAGCCTCAACTACCTCCTCTGGCAGCTTGTTCCATACACCCACCACCCTCTGCATGAAAAGTTGCCCCTCGGATTCCTATTAAATCTTTTCCCCTTCACCTTGAACTTGTGTCCTCTGGTCCTCGATTCCCCTACACTGAGCAAGCAGCTCTGTGCGTCTACCCGATCTATTCCTCTCATGATTTTGTATACCTCTACAAGATCACCCCTCATCCTCCTGCGCTCCCTGGAATAGAGACCCAGCCTACTCAACCTCTCCCTGTAGCTCACACCCTCGAGTCCTGGCAACATCCTTGTAAATCTTTTCTGAACCCTTTCAAGCATGATAATATCTTTCCTGTAACATGGTGCCCATATTCTAAATACATACTCACCAATGTCTAGTTAGTTAGTTAGTTAGTTATAGTTTATTGCCATGTGTACCGAGGTACAGTGAAAAGCTTTTGTTGCGTGCTATCCAGTCACTTGGTTTATACTCTCTAGAATTTAGAAGATTGAGAGGGGATCTTATAGAAACTTACAAAATTCTTAAGGGGTTGGACAGGCTAGATGCAGGAAGATTGTTCCCGATGTTAGGGAATTCCAGGACAAGGGGTCACAGCTTAAGGATAAAGGGGAAATCCTTTAAAACCGAGATGAGAAGAACTTTTTTCACGCAGAGAGTGGTGAATCTCTGGAACTCTCTGCCACAGAGGGTAGTTGAGGCCAGTTCATTGGCTATATTTAAGAGGGAGTTAGATGTGGCCCTTGTGGCTAAGGGGATCAGGGGGTATGGAGAGAAGGCAGGTACGGGATACTGAGTTGGATGATCAGCCATGATCATATTGAATGGCGGTGCAGGCTCGAAGGGCCGAATGGCCTACTCCTGCACCTAATTTCTATGTTTCTATGTTTCTATGAAAGACTATTCATATTTATAATCTAGTGAACAAATACAGGATAATGGCAATAACATGATAATGTTTAGTGCGATTTTAGTTCTATTTGGAAGGCGATGAGGAGAAATGTCTTTAGTCAGAGGGTGGTGAATCTGAGGAATTCATTGCCACAGACGGCTGTGGAGGCCACGTCAGTGGATATTTTTAAAGCACAGAGAGATAGATTCTTGATTAGTGCGGGTGTCAGAGGTTCTGGGGAGAAGGCAGAAGAATGGGATTAGGACGGAGAGATAGATCAGCCATTACTGAATGGCGGAGTAGACTTGATTGGCCGAATGGCCTAATTCTACTCCTATTCCTTAAACCTTGGAACCATTTAGTGCAAGATAAAGCCAGTAAGGTCTGATTAAGCACATGTACAAGTCACCAATGAGGTAGATAGTAGTTCAGCACTGCTCTCTGGTTGTGGTAGGATGGTTCAGTTGCCTGGTAACAGCTGGGAAGAAACTGTCCCTGAATCTGGAGGTGTGCGTTTGTTTTCACACTTCTGTACCTCTTGCCCGAGGGGAGAGGGGAGAAGAGGGAGTGGCCAGGGTGCGACTGGTCCTTGATGATGCTGCTGGCCTTGCCGAGGCATATGGGACGCATGCATTCATCAGTCGGGGCATTGAGTATAAGGCAGGAAATGATGTGGAGGTTTTGGAGAGGGGGCAGAAGAGATTTACCAGATGATGCCTGGTTTAGAGGGTTTTATCTACAATTTACAGAGTTTAGTTTAGTTTAGATTTTTAGTTTAGAGATACTGCACGGAAACAGTCCCCCCGAGACCGTGCTGACTAGCGATCCCTGCACATTAGCGCTATCCTACACACCGTGTCGTGGTGGAGAAGCTTGTGTGGACCTGAGATCCTGAGAGCGATGCCGTCTGGAGCTATGCCCCTGGTAGGGCCACCCATGGCGGTAAGGTCGAGGGGGAGGTCTCTGACAAAGAGCAATCCAACCAAGACCTCAACGGTGGAACAGGCGGAGGACGATGGCTGACCTTAGTGGAGCGTCACAACGGCTGGGAAGGCGGATGAAGGCTGCGGCAGAAAAGGGTCTCTGGTCGTCTTGGACTCCATGCCACTGGATCCTGACCCAGATCTGTCAAGGACCGTGGGGTTGCTGTCTGTGCACCAGTCTCCCCACGTTAAACAAAGTCACGCACAGGCGTCCTCCAACCCTGGAGACACCCATGGTCAGCCATGATGAGGGGGCCAAAGAAGCAGACACACACTAGGGACAATCTACACTTGTACCGAGTGTACAAACCCAAGCCAATTAATCTACAAACCTGTACGTCTTTGGATTGAGGGAGGAAACTGAAGATCTCGGATAAAACCCAAGTGGTCACGGGGAGAACATACATACACAGTGCAGGCAGCACCCCTAGTCGGGATGGAACCCGGGTCTCCTGCGCTGCAAGCGCTGTAAGGCAGCAACTCTACCGCCCCAGAGATGCAATGACATGGGTTGGAAGATGGGGACTACACCCCATCTTATGGAAGGGCCGTTCAGAAGCCTGATAACAGAGGGGAAGAAGCTGTTCCTGAGTCTGGTGGTGCGCGCTTTCAAGCTTCTGTACCTTCTGCCGGATGGGAGATGGGAGAAGAAGGAATGACCGGGGTGGGACAAGTGTTGATGATGTTGACTAGATATTATTCACAAATCCCAGCTCTGTCGGATTAGTCCAGATCCTCGCACTATATCAAGAGAAATCTCTCTGTCATTTGCTGTGAAGTCATGAGCTGTGAGAACATTTTGAAGATACTGAATTCAATACAAAAAGTACGATTAATTTGCCTGTCCCATCAAGAGACAAGAGTCTTTCATTGCCTTACGTACCCAGGAGCGGAGCAATGAAATTCTTATTTCCTGCAACTTAATAGCCCCATTAATGCATTAAGTCACAAGATCTACAATAATCAATAACATGATGAATTAATAATCAGTAAAACTGTAGCCATACCAATAATTGTGCAAAACCACAGTAGATACTGCGACCAGCACAAAGTCCATCGTGGATTGTTGCTGAGATAAGGTTATGGTTAGTGTCGTGTAGTGTTCAAGAGCCTGATAGTTGTTGGGAAGAAGCTGTTCCTGAACCTGGAGGTCACCGTTTTCAGGCTCCTGAACCTTCTTCCCCGATGGTAGCAGTGAGATGAGAGGGTGGTGTGGGTCAGGCAGCATCTGTGGAGAACATGGATAGGTGACGTTTCACAGAGTGCTGGAGTAACTCAGCGGGTCAGGCAGCATCTGTGGAGAACATGGATAGGTGACGTTTCACAGAGTGCTGGAGTAACTCAGCGGGTCAGGCAGCATCTGTGGAGAACATGGATGGGTGACGTTTCGCAGAGTGCTGGAGTAACTCAGCGGGTCAGGCAGCATCTGTGGGGAGCATGGATAGGTGACATTTTGGGTTGAGACCTTCAGACTGATTGTTGTGGGGGGTGGGGGTGAGTGGAGAAAGCTGGGAAAGAGGGGAGGGGAGAAAGCATGACTGGCAATAGGTGGACACAGGAAAGGATGGAGGGTTGGAGAGGGTTGATAGGTAGATTGTTGGACATAGGCTAGAGTTAAAAAGGTGGAAGAAGTCAGGGAAAAGTGTTGAAGAAATGTGAATTGTGAAGCTAGAGGAGGGAATGTTGGTGGTCGGGGGAAGGAAGAAATAGGTGCGAGTCCAGGTGGGGCATGGGGGAAGGGAGTGGAGAAGGAAGAGGTGGAAGGCTTGGTAGATACATAAAATTGGCGGTCAATGTTCATACCGCTGGGGTGTAAACTACCCAAGCAAAATATGAGGCGCCGTTCCTCCAGTTTACGCGTGGCTGCACACTTACAATGGAGGAGGCCCAGGACAGAAAGGTCAGCGTGGGAATGGGAGGGGGAGTTAAAATGGACCCCATATCACGTCCTGTCAATTTAGCATTCCTTGTTCATCGGCATGTGTGACAATAGACAATAGACAATAGACAATAGGTGCAGGAGTAGGCCATTTGGCCCTTCGAGCCAGCACCGCCATTCAATGTGATCATGGTTGATCATCTCCAATCAGTACCCCGTTCCTGCCTTCTCCCCATATCCCCTGACTCCGCTATTTTTAAGAGCCCTATCTAGCTCTCTCTTGAAAGCATCCAGAGAACCGGCCTCCACCGCCCTCTGAGGCAGAGAATTCCACAGACTCACCACTCTCTGTGAGAAAAAGTGTTTCCTTGACTCTGTTCTAAATGGCTTATTCCTTATTCTTAAACTGTGGTCCTAGTTCTGGACTCCCCAACATCAGGGACATGTTTCCTGCCTCTAGTGTGTCCAAACCTTATATGTTTCAATGTGAAGGCAAGGATCTCAGTCCCTCTGTGGCAACACTAGTCGGAAATATCTGTACGCCAACCCCCACAAATATCCCACTGCAGCATGTGGCAAATTAAAATGACAGCCAGCATTTAACTGAAGCTACTCGCAATCCAAACCAGTTGTCACCTGTTATGGAGTACATTATGGGAACTGGCAACATGATTGAAAAGAATGAGATTTTTTTTTAAAATTGCCCTTCAATATAAATTGTCGGTATCGACTGTGGGGAATGTACAATAAAAGTTGCACGTTTTATTAGAAAGCAAAACACACAATCAACTACTTGGAATCACTGAGTCTAAATGTTAGTACGTACTGTAGGAAACATAGAAACATAGAAATTAGGTGCAGGAGTAGGCCATTCGGCCCTTCGAGCCTGCACCGCCATTCAATATGATCATGGCTGATCATCCAACTCAGTATCCCGTACCTGCCTTCTCTCCATACCCCCTGATCCCCTTAGCCACAAGGGCCACATCTAACTTCCTCTTAAATATAGCCAATGAACTGGCCTCAACTACCCTCTGTGGCAGAGAGTTCCAGAGATTCACCACTCTCTGTGTGAAAAAAGTTCTTCTCATCTCGGTTTTAAAGGATTTCCCCCTTATCCTTAAGCTGTGACCCCTTGTCCTGGACTTCCCCAACATCGGGAACAATCTTCCTGCATCTAGCCTGTACAACCCCTTAAGAATTTTGGAAGTTTCTATAAGATCCCCTCTCAATCTCCTAAATTCTAGAGAGTATAAACCAAGTCTATCCAGTCTTTCTTCATAAGCCAGTCCTGACATCCCAGGAATCAGTCTGGTGAACCGTCTCTGCACTCCCTCTATGGCAATAATGTCCTTCCTCAGATTTGGAGACCAAAACTGTACGCAATACTCCAGGTGTGGTCTCACCAAGACTCTGTACAACTGCAGTAGAACCTCCCTGCTCCTATACTCAAATCCTTTTGCAATGAAAGCTAACATACCATTCGCATTCTTTACTGCCTGCTGCACCTGCATGCCTACCTTCAATGACTGGTGTACCATGACACCCAGGTCTCGCTGCATCTCCCCCTTTCCCAATCGGCCACCATTTAGATAATAGTCTGCTTTCCTGTTTTTGCCACAAAAATGGATAACCTCACATTTATCCACATTATACTGCATCTGCCAAACATTTGCCCACTAACCCAGCCTATCCAAGTCACCTTGCAGTCTCCTAGCATCCTCCTCACAGCCAACACTGCCCCCCAGCTTAGTGTCATCCGCAAACTTGGAGATATTGCCTTCAATTCCCTAATCCAGATCATTAATATCTGCAGAAGAGACTGCAGATGCTGGTTTCAACTAAAGATAGACAAAAAAACTCAGCCTAACTCGACGGGCCAGGCAGCATTTCTGGAGAGAAGGATTTGGGGAAAACTCCCATGGAAACATAGAAACATAGGAAACTGGTGCAGGAGTAGGCCACTCTGCCCTTCCAGCCAGCACCGCCATTCAATATAATCATGGCTGATCGGAGACGAGGAAACACTTTTACTCACGTTTTGACACGCTAGAGGCAGGAAACATGTTCCCAATGTTGGGGGAGTCCCGAACCAGGGGCCACAGTTTAAGAATAAGGGGTAGACCATTTAGAACGGAGATGAGGAAAAAGGTTTTCACAGAGAGTGGTGAGTCTGTGGAATTCTCTGCCTCAGAGGGCGGTGGAGGCAGATCCTCGGGATACTTTCAAGAGAGAGCTAGATAGGGCTCTTAAAGATAGCGGAGTCAGGGGATATGGGGAGAAGGCAGGAACGGGGTACTGATTGGGGATGATCAGCCATGATCACATTGAATGGCGGTGCTGGCTCGAAGGGTCAAATGGCCGACTCCTGCACCTATTGTCTATTGTCTATAAATGAAAGATATGCAAAAATGTCGAGTCTGAGTTTAGATGCGATCTAGAGTTGGAGTGCAGGAGGAATCACAGAGCGGGGTCAACGAGAGAGGGTGTTGTTGAACTATTGTCGGAGAGAGGAGGAGAATTTCTCCAACGTAGACATACACTGAGGAGATTTCACAATGGAACAGACAAAATGTGTAGAAGGGACTGCAGATGCTGATTTACACTGAAGATAGACACAAAATGCTGGAGTAACTTTGCAGGACAGGCAGCATCTTCGCTGCTCTCCCTCTGTGATTCCTCCTGATAGACAATAGACAATAGACAATATGTGCAGGAGTAGGCCATTCTGCCCTTCGAGCCAACACCGCCATTCAATGTGATCATGGCTGATCATCCCCAATCAGTACCCCGTTCCTGCCTTCTCCCCATATCCCCTAACTCCGCTATCTTTAAGAGCCCTATCTAGCTCTCTTGAAAGTATCCAGATAATTGGCCCTCTGAGGCAGAGAATTCCACAGACTCACCACTCTCTGTGAAAACGTTTTTCCTCATCTCCGTTCTAAATGGTCTACCCCTTATTCTTAAACTGTGGCCCCTGGTTTTGGACTCCCCCAACATTGGGAACATGTTTCCTGCCTCTAGCGTGTCAAAACCCTTAATAATTTTAAATGTTTCAATAAGATGCCCTCTCATCCTTCTAAACTCCAGTGTGTACAATCCCAGCCGCTCCATTCTCTCAGTATATGACAGTCCCGCCATCCCGGGAATTAACCTTATAATAATCTTATTTATATAGCACATTTTTAGTCAACTTGCATTGACCCCAAAGTGCTTCACATAATTACATTACATTTACACACAGGCAAAGGTGGGTGAAGTGTCTTGCCCCAAGGACACAACGACAGTATGCACTCCAAGCGGGATTCGAACTGGCTACCTTCTGGTCGCCAGCCGAACACTTAGCCCATTGCGCCATCTGTCGCCTACGCTGCACTCCCTCAATAGCAAGAATGTCCTTCCCAAATTTGAAGACCAAAACTGCACACAATACTCCAGGTGTGGTCTCACTAGGGCTCTGTACAATTGCAGAAGGACATATTTGCTCCTATACTCAACTCCTCTTGTTATAAAGGCCAACATGCCATTTGTTTTCTTCACTGCCTGCTGTACCTGCATGCTTACTTTCATAGGCTGATGTAGAAGGACCCCCAGATCCCATTGTACTTCCCCTTTTCCCAACTGGACGCCGTTTAGATAGTAATCTCCGACTCTACGACCACATTTTGTCCCAGACTCGACTTTTATGCATTGCTTTCATTCATTTGTTCTGGATCTCTCTGCATCACCATCTAAATATTACACAGGCCTTACACAGAACTGATGAGTTTCAAGATATTTTATTGCAATGAAAATTCTTCCTACGATGTGCTGATGAAATGCTCTTCCCATCAGGAGTATGGACTTCAGTTTATTATTGTTGCCATGTGAAACGAGGTACAGTGGAAGGCTTTTTTGTTGCAGGCTATCCAGTCAAGGAAAAGACTAAAAGTTCTGAAGAAGGGCCTCTACACGAAATGTCACCCATTTCCTCTCCCCAGAGATGCTGCCTGACCCGTTGAGTTACTCCAGCACTCTGTGTCCATCAATGAATAGACTATACATGATTACAAACAAGCTAAGTATAAAAGTCACTGATAATGTCAGGATTATCAGTGGTTGGAATGCGCTAGTTGAGCCGAAGGGCCTGTTTCCAGGCATGTATGACTGTGACTCTATAAAATTAATATTTTTTTATCCAGGCAGCATTGATTAAATCTCTTTCAGACACCCAGATATCAATGAATAAAATAACAAAATATCAGGTGATAAGTGATAGGAGCAGAATTCGGCCATTCGGCCCATTGGGTCTACTCCGCCATTCAATCACGGCTGATCTATCCCCTCTCAACCCCATTCTCCTGCCTTCTCCCCATAACCCCTGACACCCGCACTAATCAAGAATCTGTCTATCTACGGTTTATAAATACCCACTGACTTTAGTTTAGTTTAGTTTAGTTTAGAGATACAGCACGGAAACAGGCCCTTCGGCACACCGGGTCCACGCCGACCAGTGCTCCCCGCACACTAACACTATCCTACACACATTAGAGACAATGTTTACATTTACCAAGCCAATTAACCTACAAACTTGTACGTCCTAGGATTGTGGGAGGAAACCGAAGATCTCGGAGGAAACCCACGCAGGTCATGTGGAGAACGTGCAAACTCCGTACAGACAGCATCTGTAATCCGGATTGAACCCGGGTCTCCAGCGCTGTATTCGCAATAAGGCAGCATCTCTACCACTGCGCCACCGTGACTCACCTCCACAGCCTTCTGTGGCAAAGAATTCCACAGATTCACCACCCTCTGACTAGAAATTCCTCCTCTTCCTTCCTAAAGGAGTGTCCTTTTATTCTGAGGCTGTGACCTCTAGTCCTAGACTCTCCCACTAGTGGAAACATTCTCCCCACATCCACTGTATCCAAGCCTTTCACTATTCTGTACATTTCAATGAGTCCCCCCCACCTCCCTCATTCTTCTAAACTCCAGTGAGTACAGGCCCAGTGCCGACAACGCTCATCGTAGGTTGACCCACTCATTCCTGGGATCATTCTTGTAAACCTCCCCTGGACCCTCTCCAAAGCCGGTGCATCCTTCCTCAGATATGAAGCCCAACATGATTAATGGGTTCAAGAATGACTTTCCATGTTTTAAGCAGTAAATGTTTCTGCCCTGTTTATTCTATTTCAAACGTAACAAGGCTGAGGAATTAAGGAAAAGTAATCTGCCGCAGCTGTGTTCTGCAATTAATTTTGCCCTTTTGAATCGTTAATATCCTGCTAAGGCGCATACGTGATTTTGCAAACAAAACTCAATTAACTTAAGTGAAGTTCAGCCAAGCTTATTTGACGGGGGCATTATGTGTCTCTGAGTTGCCTTTGACGGGAAATAATTAAACATTAAACATCTTTCATAACAAAAAATGTGCTGGAGTAACCACAGAGTGCTGGAGTAACTCAGTGGGTCAGGCAGCATCTGTGGAGAACATGGATAGGTGACGTTTCACAGAGTGCTGGAGTAACTGAGTGGGCCAGGCAACATCTGTGGAGAACATGGATAGGTGGCATTTCGGGTCGAGACCCTTCTTCAGACTTACAGTCAGGGGAGAGGGAAACGAGAGATCTAGACCGTGATGTAGAGAGATATAGAACAAATGAATGAAAGATATGCAAAAAAGTAACGATGATAAAGGAAACAGGCCGTTGTTAGCTGTGGGCTGGGTGAGAATGAGTTACAGACAATGAGACACAACAAGATGACTGAAGCTGGCCCGACTTGGGTGGGGGAGGGATGGAGAGAGAGGGGATGCAAAGTTACTTGTAGTGAGAGAAATCAATGTTCATACCGCTGGGGTGTAAGCTGCCCAAGCGAAATATAAGCTGCTGTTCCTCCAATTTGAGTTTCGTCTCACTCTGACAATGGAGGAGGCCCTGGACAGAAAGGTCAGCGTGGGAATGGGAAGGGGCGTTAAAGTGTTTGGGAGATCACTTAGGTCCAAGGCGGGCTGAGCGGAGGTGGACAGTGTAACGATCGCCCAGTCTATGTTTGGTCTCGCCAATGTATAAGAGTCCACACCTGGAACAGCGGATACAGTAGACGAGGTTGGAGGAGGTGCAAGTGAACCTCTGCCTCACCTGAAAGGACTGTGGTGGTCCCTGGATGGAGTCGAGGAAGGAGGTAAAGGGACAGGTGTTGCATCTTATACGGCTGCAAGGGAAGTTTTATTTCACGTTAATTCCGTTTCTGCTGTCAGTGGCAATGTATTCCGTAGATTCACCACCCTCTGGCAAAAGAAATGCCTCCTCATCTCCTTTCTGAAGGAACGTCCTCAAATTCGGAGGCTGTGCCCCTCTGGTCCTAGACTCGCCCACGAGTGTAAAATCCTCTCCACATCCGGGCCGTGAAGTCTGAAAGAGATTTGCAGAGCTAAGCGTTATATTTCCTCTCATTGCCTCAACAATCTGAATGTGGATGTGGTACGCTGATAGCTCCAGGTACAGCATCACTCAGCACTATGATGGCGGTGAACATGCTAGTCGAGATGGCGATGCTTTCGGAGTTGAATCTTTATATGTTGTACAGGGCCCTAGTGAGACCACACCTGGAGTACTGTATGCAGTCTTGGTCCCCTAATTTGAGGAGGGACATTCTTTCTATTGAGGGAGTGCAGCGTAGGTTCACCAGGTTAATTCCCGGGATGGCGGGACTGTCATATGCTGAGAGAATGCAGCGGCTGGGCTTGTACGCTCTGGAGTTTAGAAGGATGAGAGGGCATCTCATTGAAACATATAAGATTGTTAAGGTAGAGGCAGGAAACATGTTCCTGATGTTGGGGGAGTCCAGAACCAGGGGCCACAGTTTAAGAATAAGGAGTAAGCCATTTAGAACGGAGACGAGGAAACACTTTGTCACACAGAGAGTGGTGAGTCTGTGGAATTCGCTGCCTCAGAGGGCAGTGGAGGCGTTCTCTGGATGCTTTCAAGAGAGAGCTAGATAGGGCTCTTAAAAATAGCGGAGTCAGGGGATATGGGGAGAAGGCAGGAACGGGGTACTGATTGGGGGTGATCAGCCATGATCACATTGAATGGCGGTGCTGGCTCGAAGGATCAAATGGCCTACTCCTGCACCTATTGTCTATTGTCTATTGTATGTGTTGATGTTTCGGAGATCTCTGATGCTGGTTGGTAGGGTATTCCAATCCCTTGCTATTTTGAACGAAAACGAGTTGGAAAGTGCTAATGAAGTGCCGTGCGGAATGAACTAATGTCCAGGTTGGTAGCTTCTGCTTGGTATGCCTATGTGGTGGGCTGGATCCCAGCACTGCCATTAAGTTCGACAAATCCCAATCAGTTGCTTATCCAAAGGCTCATTGTGGTCCAAGCTTCCCTTGCACAGCTTAATGCTTAATTACATGGTCTGCTTCCAGCAACATGGCCGAGTATTGATTTGGACTGGAATAGCCTCGAGCACTAAACCTGCTGGCACAACAGGCTGATGCTGCAAGGTAGAGCGTGTGGCCAGTGCCAGATCGCAGTGGCATCATTCCCCAGCTGCCCGCAAACTTTGCGTGCGTTTTCCACAGATAATTCTAGAGTTATGGAACAGCTGAGCGGCGCCAGATGTCCACCTGAGGCCTGAGGTCCAAAGCCTTGAAGGAAATCAAAGTCAACGCCACAAGCTGACACTGCGGTTTTGTGTACACTAGAGCTCAAATCTCTCAACAAACAAGGACAGACTATAATTTTCACCTTCATTACTCTCACTTTGTAAGCCTCTCATGATTGGAAACTGATCCACCGACATTTATTTGTCTGATCATTAAAATAAAGCTTTAGAGTCAATAGACAATAGGTGAAGGAGTAGGCCATTTGGCCCTTCGAGCCAGCACCGCCATTCAATGTGATCATGGCTGATCATCCCCAATCAGTATCCCGTTCCTGCCTTCTCTCCATATCCCTGACTCCGCTATTTTTAAGAGCCCTATCTAGCTCACCCTTGAAAGTATCCAGAGAACCAGCCTCCACCACCCTCTGAGGCAGAGAATTCCACTGACTCACAACTCTCAGTGAAAAAACATGTTTCCTCGTCTCCGTTCTAAATGGCTTACTCCTTATTCTTAAACTGTGGCCCCTGGTTCTGTAGTCATAAAGTGATACAGCATGGTAACAGGCCCTTCGGCCCAACCTGCCCACACCGGCCAACAATGTCCCAACTACACTAGTCCCACTTTCTTGTACTAGGTCCATAACCCTCCAAATCTGCCCAATCCATGTACCTGTCTAACTGTTTCATAAACGATGGGATAGACCCTGCTTCAACTACCTCCTCTGGCAGCTTGTTCCATACACCGACCAGCCTCAGTGTGAATAAGTTACCCCTCTGATTCCTATTTCATGGATTCCTGCCCTTCTGTAATCCAAACAGTATCTTGCGGGTCAATATAATGGGCACAAAGTGCTGGAGTAATTCCTAGAGGGTCATAGAGTGATACAGTGTGGAAACAGGCCCTTTGGCCCAACTTTCCCACACCGGCCAACATGCCCCAGCTACACTAGTCCCACCTGCCTGCGTTTGGCCCATATCCCTCAAAACCTGTACTATCAATGAACCTATCTAATTGTTTTTTAAACGTTAGGACAGTCCCTGCCTCAACTACCTCCTCTGAGGTGTCAGAGTGGGTCAGGTTTTGGGGGGAGAGGGCCGCTGGACGCCCTGCTGCATCCTGGGGCTCAGTTTGACCAGGCAGTGCTGGAGGCCCTGCTGCAGCCTGGGGCTCAGTTAGACCAGGCAATGCTGGAGGCCCTACAGCAGCCTGTGACTGTATTAGACCAGGCAGTGCTGGAGGCCCTGCTGCAGCCTGGGGCTCAGTTAGACCAGGCAGTGCTGGAGGCCCTGCTGCAGCCTGGGGCTCAGTTAGACCAGGCAGTGCTGGAGGCCCTGCTGCAGCCTGGGACTCCATTAGATCGGGTGCTGCTCCAAGTGGGTGAGTGAGCAAATCGGACGCGGCCTGCAGTGGCATGGAGCGGTGGAGCCACGGTGGAGACCCGACAACATCACCAGGCCAGGCCGAAACTCTGCAACTCCCATCAGTGATGTCACCACGACAACCAGCCTTTACCACCAAGTTAAGACTTGAAGGGATCAAGATGGCTGACTTTACTGTAATTTATCTTGCAGTAAACATTATTCACATTATTCCTTTTATCCTGTATCTGTACACTGTGGACGGCTCGATTGTAATCATGTATTGTCTTTCCACTGACTGGTTAGCACGCAACAAAAGCTTTTCACTGTACCTCGTGCCAACTTACCAAACTAAACTAAAACTCAAAAAGTGGTAAGTCGTATGTCCTGGCTCAGTGTGGTCCACTGTCTTACACTCTTATACTTAGTGTGACTGTGCCTAATGTCTGGTAGGATTATCACTGAACTGTATGGGAGTTTCGCTGTACATCTGACTCCATACTAAGAAAGAACCATTGGATAACCATTGGGTAACTTTTTCACACAGAGGGTGGTGGGTGTATGGAACGAGCTGCCGGAGGAGGTAGTTAAGATTTCAACCTTCACGTGGTGGACTAATGCCATCAACCCGCCGTGCACAAACAAATATGTTTAAGAAAGAAACTGCAGATGCTGGAAAAATCGAAGGTAGACAAAAATGCTGGAGAAACTCAGCGGGTGAGGCAGCATCTATGGAGCGAAGGTCTGAAGAAGGGTCTCGACCCGAAACGTCACCTATTTCCTTCGATCCATAGATGCTGCCTCACCCGCTGAGTTTCTCCAGCATTTTTGTTTACTTTTTGCACAAACAAATAGATCAAATAGAACAAGTTGTCCTCCAACTTTAGGCTGTGCACGCCATACGCAAGAATAAGAAGGCAGGGACTATCAGAACATTTAGACAGGTACATGGATAAGACAGGTTTAGAGGGACCTGGGCCAAACGCAGGCAGGTGGGACTAGTGCAGATGGGGCATGTTGGGCCGAAGGGCCTGTTTCCACGCTGTATTGACTCTATGACTCAATATGCAGGGAATGGAGGGATACGGATTAAATAGGCAGAGGTTGACTTGGCATCAAGGACATTATGGGCCGAAGGGCCTGTTCCTGTCCTGTACTGTTCTATGTTCAGTGTTTGACATGTACACCTGCATGGGTGAAGTGTGATTGAAGGCAGTGTCGAGAGAGAAGTGCTGAAAGTTGGCTTTTGTTCCTTATGAGTTCTTCCTATCTCTGGGAGTCGGTGACAGAATGATCACACAACCTGCCGCCCTGTTCTTGCTCAAACGTCTGATATATTCTCACTAATGTACGTTCTATTGTCTCGGCTCTCTTGTACAAAGGTTTAACTTCATCTTGCAGTGTCAGTCAATCCTGCCTCTAATTTCCTCCTGTCAATGTGTGTATGCAATGTATATAGGAGTCTAGCAACCATTTCATCTCCCTTAATTAGCACTGCCTAAATATTTGACCAGAAATGCGACCATGTCAGTTCAGTTCGGTTCAGTTTAGTTTATTGTCACGTGTACCGAGGTACAGTGAAAAGCTTCTGTTGTGTGCTAATCAGTCAGCAGTCAATACGTGATGATTACAATCGAGCTGTTCACAGTGTACAGATACATGATAAAGGGAATAACGTTTAGTGCAAGGTAAAGCCAGCAAAGTCTGACGAAGGATAGTCCGAGGTGGACAAAAACGCTGGAGAAACTCAGCGGGTGAGGCAGCATATATGGAGCGAAGGAATAGGTGACGTTTCGGGTCGAGACCCTTTCTCAGACCCGAAACGTCACCTATTCCTTCCCTCCATAGATGCTGCCTCACCCGCTGAGTCTCTCCAGCATTATTGTCTACCTTCGATTTTTACAGCATCAGCAGTTCTTTCTTAAACAAAGGATAGTCCGAGGGTCACCAATGAGGTAGATAGTAGTTCAGCACTGCTCTCTGGTTGTGGTGGGATGGTTCAGTTGACTGATAACAGCTGGGAAGAAACTGTTCCTGAATCTGGAGGTGTGCGTTTGTTTTCACACTTCTGTACCTCTTGCACGATGGGAGAGGGGTGAAGGCTAAAACTCTGAAGAAGGGCCTCAACCATTCATAGAGAATTGTCACCCGTTCCTTCTCTCTAGAGATGCTGCCTGTCCCGCAAAGTTACTCCAGCACTTTGCGTTCATCTTTATGTTCGCAAGTTCATAAGTGATAGGAACAGAATTAGGCCATTCGGCCCATCAAGTCTACTCCGCCATTCAATCATGGCTGATCTATCTCTCCCTCTCAACCCCATTCTCCTGCCTTCTCACCAGAACACCTGACACCCGTACTGATCAAAAATCTACCTATCTCTGCTTTAAAAATATCCACTGACTTGGCCTCCACATCCGTCAGTGGCAATGAAATCCATAGATTCACCACCCACTGACTGGAGAAAGTTAGGCTGCATTTAGAGTATTGTGTGCAGTTTTTAGTATAGTTATTATATGTCACAGGTAGATAAGGTGGTCAAAAATGTTTTTGGCACATTGGCCTTCATCAGTCAGAGTATTGAGTATCGAAGTTGTGAGGTCATGTTGCAGTTGTATAAGACGTTGGTAAGGCCGCATTTATTGTGTTCAGTTCTGGGCACCATGTTATGGGAAAGATGTTGTCCAGCTGGAAAGGGTGTGCAGAGAAGATTTACGAGGATGTTGCCAGGGCAAGAGGGCGTGAGCGACAGGGAGAGCAGGCTGGGATTCTATTGCTTGGAGTGCAGGAGGATGAGGGGTGATCTTATAGAGGTATACAAAGTCGAGAGAGCAGTAGATTGGGCAAACGCATAAAGTCTCTTTACCAGAGTTTATTTTGGGAACATGTGGCATACTTAAAAAAATACACTTTTTGTCAATATTTTTTGTTGATTAAGGGAAATACTTTGTCAAATCGAAGGAAACGCTACTGTATATGCAAGCAAATGGTGAGTAAGGTGGGTCTAAAATTGTAGCGCTATCTTGTACTGTTTTGGCTGAATTTTGGGCATATATATATATATATACATACAAGATGAGAGTTTTAGTAATATTCTAGACAAAGTGGGACCCGATGGGTCCCAGCATCACACGGGAGGGCTGGTCCCCCAACACAATATTCCACCTCTCCACCAATTCCAATATTGGTGGCCAGAGGGGGGGGAGGCTTTCTGGAGCGCTAGTATGGGTGTTGTGGGCTGAATGGACCAGTTTCCAGAGGGCTAGTATAGACATTGTGGGCCGAATGGGTTCTTGGGCTGGTGGCTCAGTCAATCAAGCCTGTTGTGCTGGCAGCTCACTCACTCACGGCTGGTGGGCTGGCAGTTGACTTGCGGCTATTCCTTGAAATTCCATTTCAAGCAGGGTGCAAGGCCACCAAATTCAAGTGCAATTTCTTACCACTTCAAGCAGGGTGCAAGGCCACTAAATTCACGTGCAGTTTCATACCATTTCAAGCAGGGTGCAAGGCCACTAAAGACAGCGAGTTCTGACCTCCCCCTCCTTCATCGAGACTGAGCCATGCCCACACTTCTGGGTTTTATAGTCCCTCTCCCCTCCCACCAGAAGGGGCGTGGCCTTCATGTCGTGATTGACAGGAGAGAGAATGTTAACATTTTGTAAACACTAATAACTCTGTTATTTTGCATCGATGGGAAAAATCCTCGGCACCTGATGAGCGGAGGGGAATTCTGAGTAAGATGGCCAAATATCACAGCCGTACATGGTAGCGTTTTTTCTAAAATCAATATAAAGCACTAACAGGAAGTGGTCAAGATTAGACTTTTAATTATATAGAAGGCAAGGCAACTTTAATTTTGCAAGGCAACTTTAATTAGGCAACACAGCTTTAGCATTTCCAAACCAAAGGCAACACAGCTTTAGCATTTCCAAACTATATTTTCAAACCACATTAAGGGCACTGACAGGTCAGTAAAACCATTCACAGTTTAGTAGACATGTGTTCAGTGTTATTCACAGCTCAGACTGAGAGACTTGACCCTCTCGTTCCTCCATCTTGCAGAAACTGACTGAGGTACTCAACACTTCTGGATTTTATAGTCCCTCCGGAAGGGGCGTGGCCTTCAGGAGAGAGAATCTCAACATTTTTTAATCACTAATAACTCTTTTATTTTTCATCGATGGGATACATCCTCTTGTCCTGCGCAGCGGAGGGGGACTCTGAGTAAGATGGCCAAAAATCACAGCCGTAAGTGGCAGCATTTATCTAAAATCATGAAACAGATAAACAGGAACTGGTCAAGATCTGAATTTTAGTAATATAGATATACATGCAAGATGAGATTTTTAGTAATATATAGATAGATTAACATTCACAAGGAATGGAGAGATATGGATCACGTGCAAACAGAGGAAATTTCATGTTTCTTGGCATCGTGTTCAGCACAGACTTGTGTGCTGTAGCTTTCTAGGTTATATTTTAAAAATGTCTTTAAAGACAAGTTTTTAAAGAGGCGATTGAAAGGTCTGTGTGTTTTTTTTCCAATATTCTAATCTTCGCTTCCTTCAATCATTCTTAAAAGCTATTCCTTTAATTACGGGATAATTAATTGAGGTAATGTTTCGATTAGAGATACACCATGGAAACAGGCCTTTCGTCCCACCAAGTCCATGCTGACCAGCGATCACCTGTTCACACTAGTTCTACGTTATCCCAATTTCTCGCCCGCTCCCTGCACAAGAGGGGCAATTTGCAGAAGCCAATTAACCTACAAACCCGCACGTCTTTGGATGTGAGATGAAACCGGAGCACTAAAAGGAAATCCACGTGGTCACAGGGAGAACGTGCAAACTCCACTCACACACACACACACACACACACACACACACACACACACACACACACACACACACACACACACACACACACACACACACACACACACACACACACACACACACACTACACACACACTATCCTTGATCGGACTTTGCTGGCTTTACCTTGCACTAAACGTTATTCCATTATTATCATGTATCGGTACACTGTAAATATTTGATGAAATATTTATCAGGGTACCAAAGCCAACTCTCTAGCTCTTGAGTAAAGTATTGCCATGGGACCTTTCTACAGATGCATCGTAGAAAGCATTTTATCGGGATGCATCACAGCACGGTTTGGGAACAGCTCCATCCAAGACCGCAAGAAATTGCAGGGAATTGTGGACGCAGCCCAGACCATCACACAAACCAACCTCCCTTCCATTGACTCCATCTACATCTCATGCTGCCTCGGCAAGGCCAGCAGCATCATCAAGGACCAGTCGTACCCTGGCCACTCCCTCTTCTCCCCTCTCCCATCAGGCAAGAGGGAGAGAAGTGGGAAAACGAACAATGCAATGGTTTGTTTTATGAGATACTTGTAACTGTGTTGACCTTCATGTAGCGAATCTATGAGTGAATGTGAAAGTAGGATAACGTGGAACTAGTGTGAACGGGTGATTGATGGTTGGCGTGGACTTTGTAGACAAATGGGCCTGTTTCTATGCTGCTTCCCCCCTCTCCCATCGGGCAAGAGGTACAGAAGTGTGAAAACGCACACCTCCAGATTCAGGGACAGTTTCTTCCCAGGTAACTGAACCATCCTACCACAACCAGAGAGCAGTCTTGAACTACTATCTATCTCGTTGGTGACTCTCGGACTATTCTTGATCCGACTTTACTGGCTTTACCTTGCACTAAACGTTATTCCCTTATTATCATGTATCTGTACACTGTGGACGGCTCGATTGTAATTATGTATTGTCTTTCCGCTGACTGGTTAGCACGCAACTAAAGCTTTTCACTGTACCTCGGTTCACGTGACAATAAACTAAACTGAAACTGTATCTCTAAACTAAACATTAAGTCTGAAGAACTTACAAAACTTACAAAATTCTTAAGGGATTGGACAGGCTAGATGCAGGAAGATTGTTCCCGATGTTGGGGAAGTCCAGGACAAGGGGTCACAGCTTAAGGATAAGGGGGAAATCCTTTAAAACCGAGATGAGGAGAACTTTTTTCACACAGAGAGTGGTGAATCTCTGGAACTCTCTGCCACAGAGGATAGTTGAGGCCTGTTCATTGCCTATTTTTAAGAGGGAGTTAGATGTGGCCCCTGTGGTTAAGGGGAGCAGGGGGTATGGAGAGAAGGCAGGTACGGGATACTGAGTTGGATGATCAGCCATGATCATATTGAATGGCGGTGCAGGCTTGAAGGGCCGAATGGCCTACTCCTGCACCTAATTTCTATGTGTCTATGTTTCTAAGAAGGGATACCTAAGGCATGCAAAACAAATAATATCACTGCGACTTGTCACGTGACAATGGAGTATAATTCATTCTGTTCCAGTCTAAAGCACTGCTACAAAGCAATACGACATGGTTGTCACAAATCATAGCTGGCTAATTAGACAGACTTGTACGCTGCAATCCATCCATATCCAGCTGTTGCCCCAGATGTTTAGTTCAGCAAGAAATCAGTCAGAGCCTGAGGGTTAGCATGGTCTGGTGCCGTGGCACACTGACACACATAATGTAATAGCCGTAATCACTTCTGTAGGACGAGATGACATAATATAATTGCTTCTGAGACAAAAATATTAGCCCTCGAGGGCAGGGACATTTGTCTGGAGTCAATAAATAATCCAATCCTGATGTTACAAAATGAATAGGAAGGAACTGCAGATGCTGGTTGACACCAAAGATAGAGAAAAAATGCTGGAGTAACTCAGCGGGTCAGGCAGCAACTCTGGAGGGAAGTGATGGGTGAGGTATCTGATCGAGCCCCTTCTTCACCTGAAATGTCACCCATTCCTTCTCTACAGAGATGCTGCCTGACCCGCTGAGTTACTCCAGCACTCTGTGAAACGGCACCTATCCATGTTCTCCACAGATGCTGCCTGACCCGCTGAGTTACTCCAGCACTCTGTGAAATGGCACCTATCCATGTTCTCCACAGATGCCGCCTGACCCTCTGAGTTTAGTGTTTTCTAAGTCATTCGTAACTGTCACTGTATGTCATGTTGTTACTTGTGGGTGGAGCACCAAGGCAAATTCCTTGTATGTGAATACTTGGCCAATAAACTTACTTACTTACTCAGAGACCTGGGTTCAATCCTTTTCCAGCTTGACGCCATCTTTCCTCTGACATGGTGCCCAGGACTGAACACAATACTAAATGTGACCTCACCGTGCTAGCCTTCAAACTTGTACGTCTTTACAACGTGGGAGGAGACCGGAGCACCTGGAAAAAACCCGCGCAGTTCACGGGGAGAACGTACAAACTACATACAGACAGCACCCGTAGTTAGGATGGAAGCCGGGTCTTGGCGCTGTGAGGCAGCAACTCTTCCGCTGCGCCACTGCACCACCTTTAGTGCCATTTAGTCTATGATGTTTCCACACTGGGGATACCATCACAATAGACAATAGGTGCAGGAGCCAGCACCGCCATTCAATGTGATCATGGCTGATCATCCACAATCTGTACGCCTTTCCTGCCTTCTCCCCATATCCCCTGCCTCCACTATCTTTAAGAGCTCTCTCTAACGCTCTCTTGAAAGTATCCAGAGAACCAGCCTCCACCGCCCTCTGAGGCAGAGAATTCCACAGACTCACAACTCTCTGTGTGAAAAAATGTTTCCACATCTCCGTTCTATCTGGCTTACTCCTTATTCTTAAACTGTGGCCCCTGGTTCTGGACTCCCCCAACATCGGGAACATGTTTCCTGCCTCTAGCGTGCCCAAACCCTTAATAATTTTATATGTTTCAATAAGATATCCTCTCATCCTTCTAAACAAGCCCAGCCGCTCCATTCTCTCAGCATATGACAGTCCCGCCATCCCGGGAATTAACCTTGTAATCCTACGCTGCACACCCTCAATAGCAAGAATGTCCTTCCTCAAATTAGGGGACCAAAACTGCACACAATACTCCAGGTGTGGTCTCGCTAGGGCCCTGTGCAACTGCAGAGGGACCTCTTTGCTCCTTTACTCCACTCCTCTTGTTATAAAGGCCAACATGCCGTTCACATTCTTCACTGCCTGCTGTACCTGTATGCTTACTTTCAGTGACCCTTCTGTGTCACTGGGATATATGGAAATATGAATACATTATATTGAAACAGACACTGAAACTTGAATTGACCAACACCTAGTTTTAATGATGATCAAATCTACACTCTCATCCTCTGAGCAACACAATGCTGAGATCAGTAAAGAGATGGGTTGGTGGCACAGTAGCTCAATTAGTGGAGCTTCTAACTTCCATTGACTCCATCTACACCTCACGCTGCCTCGGCAAGGCCAGCAGCATCATCAAGGACCAGTCTCAACCTGGCCACGCCCTCTTCTCCCCTCTCCCATCAGGCAAGAGGTACAGAAGTGTGAAAACGCACACCTCCAGATTCAGGGACAGTTTCTTCCCAGCTGTTATCAGGCAACTGAACCATCCTACCACAACCAGAGAGCAGTGCTGAACTACTATCTACCTCATTGGTGACCCTCGGACTATCTTTAATCAAACTTAGCTAGCTTTATCTTGCACTAAACGTTATTCCCTTTATCCTGTATCTGTACACTGTGGACGGCTCGATTGTAATCATGTATTGTCTTTCCGTTGACTGGTTAGCACACAACAAAAGCTTTTCACTGTACCTCGGTACATGTGACAATAATTTGAACAAAACTAAACTTAACTAAACTATACTAAACTCAGATAACCTAAACTAACCTAAACAAATCTAACTGTTTAGGTAATACAGGTTAGGTCAGTCTTACGAAGGGTCTCGACCCGAAACATCACCCATTCCCTCTCTCCAGAGATGCCGCCTGTCCCGCTGAGTTACTCCAGCATTTTGTGTCTACCTTCGAAGCATACACTTCTTTCCTGCACAGTTTAAGTGATACCCTTCATAAATACAATCGTCAAACTCAAGTCGAATAGGTGAAGCAAAGGGGAAGATACAGAGTGCAGAATATAGTTCTCAGCACTGTAGCGCATCAGCTGCTGAGAGTGGGATTTTCCGTTAAGCTGATCTTGCTGCAGCCAGCAAATTTCCAACGCGTTTAACTTCCGAAACTAACAGCAATGACATTCTCCCTTCCAGAATCGACTGCAGGATGCAAATGTGTTTTTTTTATCATTAAATTAATGAGATTGATGGTGTTTGCATCCACTGACATCACTCACTTATAATGTACCTCACTAAATGCATCCAGCATTTATGCTTTCACATTATCTGCCCTTAATGTCCATCACGCAGGCCTTATGTCGCTGCCATATTTTAGGAGATGATATTGTCCCAATGCAATTAAGCTCATTTTTTATTTTTAATATGAAAGAGATTTGTAGATTTGACTCTGAACATCCAAAAGTGGAGACTGCCTGACTGCGATATGACAATCAAAACAAAGTAATAAGATTTAGACCCATTTGAAGGAGACAGTACTAATGGCACCAGGCATTAAAGCTAATTAACCTATACCAATGATCATTACTGAGTGAGTCCATATCATAAAGTATTATTATCTTACATTTACAATTAAGCATGATAGATCCAGTCTATCAGGCAGATTCTACAACACCATTCTTTATGAAGTTAACTTCCTGAGGATGATAGAGGAAACAGATAAGCTGAAACTAAAAATTATGTCATAGGAACATAGAAACATAGAAACATAACAAATAGGTGCATGAGGAGGCCATCTGGCCCTTCGAACCAGCACCGCCATTCATTGCGATCATGGCTGATCGTCCCCAATCAATAACCCGTGCCTGCCTTCTCCCCATATCCCTTGACCCCACTAGCCCCTAGAGCTCTATCTAACTCTCTCTTAAATCCATCCAGTGATTTGGCCTCCACTTCCCTCTGTGGCAGGGAATTCCACACATTCACAACTCTCTGGGTGAAAATGTTTTTTCTCACCTCAGTCTTAAATGGCCTCCCCTTTATTCTAAGACTGTGGCTCCTGGTTCTGGACTCACCCAACATTGGGAACATTTTTCCTGCATCTAGCTTGTCCAGTCCTTTTATCTATAATACTAAAAGTCTGATCTTGACCGCTTTTGGCTCGCTGTGGCGTGGTTTCTGAGAGAACGCCGCCACCTACGGCCATCATTTTTGGCCACCTCACTCAGACCCACCCTCCGCCTTCCAGAACCAAAGGATTTTTCCCATCGATGAAAAATCAGAGAGATAATAATGTTTTTTTTTTTTTTTTTTTTTTTTTTTTTTAAATATTTTATTTTATTAGAAGTAAGCACAGTCATATGGCACCAAAGTGCCTAATATATATTTTCATAATACATTTTATGTACAACTTCTTTTTTTTTTGTTACATTGAAAAAAGATGAGAATAAGAAAAAGAGGTTAGATAGTAAAGGATAGAAAAATGTGAAATAGATAGTGTGTGAAGAAAGAAAACGAGTAAATGAAGAAAGTTGAGAGAGAAAATAGTGAAAAGAAAAGGAGATCATTATTTATAGTCTTGACCAACCCTCGTCCAGTCCTGAAACAGTTATTTTTTACAATTGTGTTGCACCATATGATTCCAAAAAAACGACGAATGGAGACCAACTCGTTATGAATTGGTCTGATTTATCCATTAGGAGGAATCGCATTTCCTCAAGATGAGCGGTGTCCAACATACTTGCAATCCACATTTTAAGCGTTGGTATTGATGTACCCTTCCAAAATTTAAGTATTTATTTTTTTGCTATTATTAAACCATAATTAAGGAATAGATTTTGAGATGTGTTCAATTTATTCCCATCTTCCATTACACCAAATATAATCATTTCAGTATTAGGTTCCATTCTTGTCTTGAATAATTTTGTAAGTATTTCAAAAATATCATTCCAAAATCTATAAAGTTTTATGCAGGAAACTAAGGAGTGTGTTATAGTTGCCTTTTGGGCTAGACATTTATCACAAGTGGCGGATATATTTGGACAAAATTTGTTCAATCTTGTTTTTGAATAATATAATCTATGTACAATTTTAAATTGAATTAGATTATGTCTTACATTAATTGAACATTTGTGAATATATATCAGGTATTTTTCCCATTTAACCTTCGTAATTTTTATCATTAATTCCCGTTCCCACTCTTCTCTAAGTACCTCTGTCGATGGTAGGTCTATATTTAGAATACTATTATATAAATAGGATATTAATTTTTGTGAGTCAGCTTCAATATTCATTGCTTCTTCCAATAAGTCAGGAGTTTTGATATCCTTGTATATATTTTTTCACAAAGTCACAAATCTGAAGATATTTAAAATATTGGTTGTTTTTCAATTTAAATTTTAATTGTAGTTGTTGGAATGATAGTAGGTTTCCTATTTCGTACATATCCCTGATCCTTCTAATTCCGAGACTTTCCCATTGGTTATATGTCTTATCAATAAGAGATGGTTTAAATAAAGGGTTATTCGCAATTGGCATTAACAGTGATAGATTTCTTAATTTTAAAGATAATTTTATTTGTTTCCAAATTCTTATTGTACCATATATAATTGGGTTCTTCTTATATATTGTGTTATTCAGTTTTTTGGGGGAAAAGAGAATCGTTCCTATATTACAAGGATGACAATCCTCCTTCTCCTTTTTTTTTAAATTGCCATTCTCTCTGCTGCACCTGGTGGTGGGAGGGGGGAGGGACTATACAACCCGGAAGTGGTGTGCCTCAATCAGTCTCTGCACGATGGAGGAAGCCAGAGAGTCACGTCTCTCTGAACTCTGAATAACACTGAACACATTACTCAACTGTGAGTCCCCATAATGTGGTTTGAAAATGGAAAATGTGGTTGGTTTGAAGTATAAATGCGCTGCCTGCAAATGGTGATTTGGCTTGAAGCTAAAAGGCACTACTTACTGCAAATGGTGGGTTGGGTGCTTTGGCTTGAAGTTTAAAGGCACTACTTACTGCAAATGGTGGGTTGGGTGCTTTGGTTTGAAGTTAAAAGGCACTACTTACTGCAAATGGTGGGTTGAGTGCTTTGGCTTGAAGTTGAAAGGCACTACTGCAAATGGTGGTTTTAGGGGCTTTGGCTTGAAGTTAAAAGGCACTATTGCAAATGCACTTTCAGTTTGCACTGCATATTGATTTTAGATAAAACCTTACCACTTACGGCTGTGATGTTTGGCCATCTTACTCAGTCCCCCTCAGCTTAGCAGGTGCAGATATTTCTTCCCATCAATGAAAAATAAAAGTGTTATTAGTGTTTAAAAAATGTTGAGAATCTCTCTCCTGTCAATCATGCCATGAAGGCTATACCTTTTCTGGTGGGAGGGGGAGGGGGTTATAAAACCCGGAAGTGTGGGTGTGGCTCAGTCTGTGCATGATGGGGGAGGGAGAGTTCCCGACTCTGTCTGAGCTATGAATCATCTGAACACACTGAATGTCTACTGAACTGTGAGTTTGGTGTTTTGTGTGGTTTTATGGTGGTTTCACCCTGCATAAAATGGTATGAAGCTGCATTTGAATTTGGTGGCCTTGCACCCTGCTTGAAATGGAATGAAACTGCACTTGAATTTGGTGGCCTTGCACCCTGCTTGAAGTGGTATGAAACTGCACTTGAATTCCGTGGCCTTGCACCCTGCTTGAAGTGGTATGAAACTGCAGTTGAATTCCGTGGCCTTCCACCCTGCTTGAAGTGGTTGGAACCCCCCCCCCCCCCCCCCCTCTCGCCTTAAACCTATATTGTAAATGCCTCTATCATATCTGCCTCCACTATCAACCTTGGCAGCACTTTCCAAATCCTCAATGCCCTTTGTGTAAAAAACTTGCCCCACACATCTTATATAGCTACATAGATAATAGGTGCAGGAGTAGGCCATTTGGCCCTTCGAGCCAGCACCACCATGCTATGTGATCATGGCTGATCATCCCCAATCAGTACCCCGTTCCTGCCGTCCCCCCATATTACCGATGTTGAGCAGTTGACACCAGGAACAGCGGATACAGTAGATGAGGTTGGAGGAGGTGCAGGTGAACCTCTGCCTCACCTGGAAAGACTGTTGGGTCCTTGGATGGAGTCAAGGGGGGAGGTACGGGGACAAGTGTAGCAATTGCTGCAGTTGCAAGGGAAAGTACCAGGGGGTGGGATGGTTTTGGTGGGAAGGGATGAATTGACCAGGGAGTTACAGAGGGAGCGGTCTTTGCGGAAAGCAGAAAGTGAAGGAGATGGGAAGATGTGGCCAGTGGTGGGGTCCCTTTGGAGGTGGCGAACATTTCAAAGGATTATCTGTTGTATGTGACGGCTGGTAGGGTGGAAGGTGAGGACAAGGGGGACTCTGTCCTTGTTACGAGTGGGGGAATGGGGAGTGAGAGTGGAGCTGTGGGATACAGAGGAGACCTGGGTGCAGATGCGGCGTAGACGGAGGAATTGGGAGTAGGGGATGGAGTCCTTACAGGAAGCAGGGTGGGAATAAGTGTAGTCCAGATAGCCATGGGAGTCAGTGGGTTTATAGTAGATGTCGGTCAGTAGTCTGTTACCTGTGATGAAGAAAGTGAGGTCAAGAAATGGTAGTGAAGTGTCGGAAATGGTCCAGGTGTATTTGAGTACCAGATGGAAGATAGTGGTGAAATGGATGAAGTCAGTGGGTTGTGTGGGTGCAGGAGGGAGCACCAATGCAGTTGTCAATGTAGCGGAGGTAGAGTTCGGGGATAGGGCCACGGTGCGTCTCGAAGAAGGATTGTGAAGACCTCTGACACCTGTACTAATCAAGAATTTATCTATCTCTACCTTAAAAATATCAATTGCCTTGGCCTCCACAGCCTTCTGTGGCAATGACTCCCACAGATTCACCACCCTCTGACTAAAGAAATTCTTCCTCATCTTCTTCCCAAAGGAACGTCCTTCAATTTTGAGGCTGTGACCTCTGGTTGTAAACTCTCCCATGTAGGATAGAGTGGATGTGGAGAGGATGTTTCTAGTGGGATAGTTTAAGACCTCAGAATTAAAAGACGTTTTAAGTAAAGCCTTAATTAAAGAATTAAATGGGTGTTATGGGGAGAAGGCAGGAGAATGGGGTTAGGAGGAAGAGATAGGTCAGACATGATTGAATGGCGGAGTAGACTTGATGGGCCGAATGGCCTAATTCTACTCCTATCACATGATGTTATGATCTTATCTAAGCCTTTAACTACTCGGTATGTTTCAATGAGGTCTCCCCCTCATCCTTCTAAACTCCAGCGAGTACAGGCCCAGTACAGTCAAACGCTCATCAGATGTCATTGTGATATCTCATCATATTGTTGAATCGAGCCGTGAACTAAAGAATCCAAATGCCTTTCTCTCGGTCTGATTTATTATGAGAGTAGTCCATTTCACAGATAATCTAACGACAGTCATATTGAAAAGACTTCCTTGTATTAATAGGAGTTCCTTTAAATGTTTTATTTCGTTTGAGAGGAAAATCAATATGAAAATGTCACGGCTATATTGTCATGGGCATCATCCATCTAATTTTGATATTGGTTGAGATATCAGGTTGGGCTATTTTCAGAGCAATTTCCTGACTATATCCTTCTACCAGTCTATGGCTAAGTGCAACAATTGTCAAGTCAAGTCACTTTTATTCTAGAGCACATTTAAAAAACAACTCTCGTTGACCAAAGTGCTTTACATTGGTGGAGGTACTAACGTTATACAACAGTGGTTCATAGATTAAGTACATACATAAATACATACATGTAACCCTCCCTCAGAGGACGTCAAGAAAGGCTTGGGAGTAGAGATGAGTTTTAAGTCTCGACTTAAAGGAGCCGATGGAGGGGGCAGTTCTGATGTTAAGAGGGATGCTGTTCCACAGTCTAGGAGCTGCAACCGCAAAGGCACGGTCGCCCCTGAGCTTATGCCGAGACCGCGGGATGTTCAGTAACCCCAAGTCGGTCGATCTGAGGGACTTAAGAATGTTTCATTGTCATATGTAGGCTTATTTGGACAATTTTGAATAAATCATAAGACAAATAGATCGGGTAGACTCACAGAGTCTCTTGTCCAGACTTGGGAACCAGAGGACATAGGTTTATGTTGAGGGGAGGGGGGGGGGAGATTTAATAGGAATCTGAGGGGTGATTTTTTTCACTCAGAGCGCAGGAGGATGAGGGGTGATCTTATAGAGGTGTACAAAATCGTGAGAGGAATACATTGGGGAACAAATGTACTTTTATCCAGAGTTGGAGAATCGAGAACCAGAGGACTTGGAGTGAGAGAGGGCAGATTTAATAGGAATCTGAGGGGTAACTTTTTCACACAGAGGGTGGTGGGTGTGTGGAACGAGCTGCCAGAGGAGGTAGTTGAGGCTGGGACTATCCCAACATTTAAGAAACATTTAGACAGGTACATGGATTGGACAGGTTTGGAGGGATATGGGCCAAACACAGACAGGTGGGACTAGTGTAGATGGGACATGTTGGCTGGTATGGGCAAGTTGGGCCGAAGGGACTGTTTCCATGTTGTATGAATCTATGACCATGATGTCTTCTTCTTGCGTATGGCTGGCACAGCCTGTAGTTGCAGGACAACTTGTTCTATTTGATCTTATTTGTTTGTGCATGCCAGGTTGATTGCATTCGTTGAAACGGGGCGGACCACATGAAGGTTGCAATCTGATTATGTATTAGCAATGGAACAACAGCATCTTACAGGGCTGTACATGCAATAACACACAAATAGATATACAATAATCGGTAATACAATATACCGATAATCAATAATACGAAGAAACCAGATCAGAACAGTGCAACACTGACATCTGTACTGTAGCTTTATAGGACTATACTTAGGTGTACATATGGAGTATTGCATGCAGTTCTAGTCGCCCCCATCACAGGAAGGATAAACAATAGACAATAGGTGCAGGAGTAGGCCATTCGGCCCTTCGAGCCAGCACCATCATTCAATGTGATCATGGCTGATCATCCACAATCAGTACCCAGTTCCTGCCTTCTCCCCATATCGCCTGACTCCGCTATCTTTAAGAGCCCTATCTAGCTCTCTCTTGAAAGTATCCAGAGAACCGGCCTCCAACGCCCTCTGAGGCAGAGAATTCCACTGGGGATGTGGGGGCTTTGAAGAGGGTGCAGAGGAGTTTTACCAGAACGCTGCCTGGATTAGAGTTTCAGCTACAGGGTGAGGTTATACAGACTTGGATGGTTTTCGCTGGAACGCGAGAGGTAGAGTGGAGACTTGATAGAAGTGTATAAAAATGATGAGAGGGATAGACAGGGCAGTCACGGTGGCGCAGCGGTAGAGTGGCTGCCTTACAGCAAAATGACGTGCCAGAGACCCGGGTGCAATCCCGACTATGGCTGCTGCCTGTATGAAGTTTGTACGTTCTCCCCGTGATCTGCGTGCATTTTCTCTGAGATCTTCTGTTTCCTCCCACACTCCAAAGACATCAGGTTTGTAGGTTAATTGGCCTTGATTAATTGGCTTGATGAACATGTAAACAAATAAATAAATAAATAAAAGTGGCCAGTGCTGAGTGATGATGTACCTGGAGCTTTTCAGCGCACGACATCCAGATCGAGATCCAGATCCAGATCCAGACAGTCGGAACCCAAGGTGGAAATGTCCAACACTAGAGGGCGTAGCTATAAGGTGAGGTGGAAAGTTCACCAGAGATGTGCAGGACAATATGTTTACACACAGAGTTGGTGGGTGCCTGGAACATAGAAGCCTTGAAGCTGTCACTTCTAGTATTAGTACTAGGGCCACTAGGGGGCGCCACATTGATGGCAGCCTCTGCCTACAGGCTGTCTGTTTATCGATCTTTTTTTAATATTTAGTTGTTTAAAAAGTTTGTTTTGGAGTTTCTTTAGTATTTCTATGTGTGGGAGGGGGGGAAACCGTTTCCCAGTCACTTCCTGGCGAGGATGCGACTATTATCCAAGTCACGTCTTCGCCCCCCCCCCTCCTTGCGGCCTCTACCAACTGGATTGGCGCGGCCTTTCCTGCCGGGGACCGGACCAGAGCTTCAACTGGCTGCGCAGCGATGGATGGATTCACCGCTGAGGGGCCGATGCCTCACCTGGGATCGCTGTTTGAAGCTCCGGAGTGCTGGGCCTGCAGCATCAACATCGCGGAGCTGGGGTTTGAAGAGCTCCCAGCGCGGGCGGTACTGACTTCAACAACGCGGAGTCCTGAGATCCCTTTGTTGAGGGCCCGCCAGCGTTGAATCTCCACCCAGCGCGGCCCGTGGACATCGGGAGCTGCGGACTCCTGTAGGAGGTGGCCGATTCGGATGTCCAAGCCGTTGAGGATGTCCGTCAGTCCCGATGTCGGAGTTCCATCATCCCGGCGAGTGGGCCTGGACATCGGGCCGCCCGTGGCGTTGACTGCGAGTGGTTCGGGAGGCCCCCCCGTCCACGGGTGAACAACAGAGGAGGATGACTAAACTTTGGAGCCTTCCCTCACAGTGGGAAACTTTGATCCCGCTATGTAGGGATGTTTATGTTAAAGACTATCGTGTTCTGTGCTCTTTATTATCCATATGGCTGTATGGCGACCACACATTTCACTGTACCAATTGGTGAATGTGGCAAATAAATGCCTCTTGTATCTTGGAGTATTTTCCATCCTGGGAAAATGTTCTGAGATGTCAGGGAGAACGTACAAACTCCGTACAGACAGCACCCGTAGTCAGGATCGAACCGGGGTCTCAGCCGCTACAAGGCAGCAACTCTACCGCTGCGCCACCGCGCCATGTAGATATGGGAGCCATTTGCTTCAGGCTGGGAAATAATTGAGGACTCTGACAACCTTGTAAAAACCTGCACGTCCCTGGTTTTGAAATGCACCGTTCATCATGTCGATGGCTCTGGGCAAGTCTAGAATCCGTTGTGGACAAGATCAAGGTTGCAGTTGTTTTCGAGTGAAACATGGATGAATATTTCCCACTTTGTGTGATTATTTTTTTGCCTGAAGGTAAATTTGCTTTTGTTACTCATGGGGCTAATGATGCAGCAATTTATACTAGGGTCGGGAAGAACAGATTTTTCACGGAAGTAATGACAACTTTAATTCCTCCAATAAAGTAATTAAAACAAGTTAGGTTTGAAAAGTAAGGGCGTGATGGGATCTTCACCTGAATGATTCCAGTGCTGCATGGAGCCATTCAGACAATTTTCAATGTACAAGTCTGTTTGCACATTGGTGCATGTCTAATGCCCCTGTCCCACTTAGGAAACCTGAATGGAAACCTCTGGAGATTTTGCGCCCTGCCCAAGGTTTCCGTGCGGTTCCCGGAGGTTCCCGGAGGTTTTTGTCACTTTCCCTACCTGCTTCCACTACCTGCAACCTCCGGCAACCGCCTGCAACCTCCGGGAACCGCACGGAAACCTTGGGCGGGGCGCAAAGTCTCCTGAGGTTTCCGTTCAAGTTTCCTAAGTGGGACAGGGGCATAATACTATAGCTTTGAGAAGACATTTGGAAGACAATTGTTTTTTTTGTTTTTTTCGCTTGCCATGGTGGACAGAATCTGCAGGTGTGTGTTTTCACACTTCTCCACCTTTCGCCCGATGGGAGAAGTGGGGGAGGCAAGAGGTACAGAAGTGTGACCTTCAGAACGCACACCAGCAGATTCAGGGGCAGTTTCTTCCCAGTCACCAAAGACTGGGTTCAGCATTGCTCTCTGGTAGTGGCAAGATGGTCAAGTTACCTGAATCATCCCACCACAACCAGAGAGCAGTGCTGAAGTTGCTTTGCCCACCCTCGGTCTATCCTTGATCGGACTTTACAGGCGTCACCAGACTGATTCCTGGGATGTCAGGACTGTCTTATGAAGATAGACTGGATAGACTTGGTTTATACTCTCTAGAATTTAGGAGATTGAGAGGGGATCTTATAGAAACTTACAAAATTCTTAAGGGGTTGGACAGGCTAGATGCAGGAAGATTGTTCCTGATGTTGGGGAAGTCCAGGACAAGGGGTCACAGCTTAAGGATAAGGGGGAAATCCTTTAAAACCGAGATGAGGAGAACTTTTTTTCACACAGAGAGTGGTGAATCTCTGGAACTCTCTGCCACAGAGGGTAGTTGAGGCCAGTTCATTGGCTATATTTAAGAGGGAGTTAGATGTGGCCCTTGTGGCCAAGGGGATCAGAGGGTATGGAGAGAAGGCAGGTACGGGATACTGAGTTGGATGATCAGCCATGATCATATTAAATGGCGGTGCAGGCTCGAAGGGCCGAATGGCCTACTCCTGCACCTAATTTCTATGTTTCTATGTTTCTATGTCACCTTGCACTAAACGTTATCCCACATCATGTATGTATCTGTACACTGTAAATGGATTGATTGTAATCATGTATTACCATATTGAAACATATAAGATTATTAAGGGTTTGGACACACTAGAGACAGGAAACATGTCTTTGAAAGGGAAGGATGAAACGCAGCTCACACCTCAGCGGTATGAATATTATCTTCTCTACCTTCAAGTAAGACTAGCTTTCCCTCTCTCTCCACCCCTCCCCCATTCCTAGTTCTCCGACCAGTCTGACTGACCTCCTGATTAAAGTTTACATTATACATACATACAGTGGACAATAGGTGCAGGAGTAGGCCATTCGGCCCTTCGAGCCAGCACCGCCATTCAATGTGATCATGGCTGATCATCCACAATCAGTACCCCGTTCCTGCCTTCTCCCCATATCTCCTGACACCGCTGTCTTTAAGAGCCCTATCTAGCTCTCTCTTGAAAGTATCCACAGAGCCTGCGTTACATTGTTCGCCTCGTTGTCACCTTCCCTTAGCTAACGATGATCTTGAACTTTGTCCCCTTTGATCTCCCGTTTTCACACTTTACTCTTCCATATCTCTGTGTCACCCTCTCCCCGGACTCTCAGTCTGAAGAACGGTCTCGACCTGAAACGTCACGAGAAATGCTGTCTGTCCCGCTGAGTTACTCCAGCATTTTGTGTCTGTCTTCGAAGAAGGAACGGAAGCGTTTGTTGTTTAAGAAAGAACTGCAGATGCTGGAAAAACTGAAGGTCGACATAAAATGCTGGAGAAACTTAACGGGCCTGGCAGCATCTATGGAGCGAAGGAATAGGTGACGTTTCAGGTCGAGACCCTTCTTCAGACTGATGTGGGGGTGGGGGGGGAAGGGGTGGGAAGAATAAAGGAGGAGGTGGAGACAGTGGACTGGAGAAGTCAACGTTCATACCGCTGGGGTGTAAACGGCAGCATTTGTTGCGTCTGATACGAGAAGAAGAAATCACTTATGACGTATGAACACTGGCACAGAAACCATGCCCCAAATGGCCTATTTCTGTCAGTTACTGCTCCATAATTAATAGGTGATTTGATAACACAGCACCCAACAATTGTGTCAATATATGCGGCTTAATCCTATTGACGGATCCCTCCTGAAAGAGATGCAGGAATTGTTTACATCTACAGACTCGGATCAATAAGCAAATCAGTGGAACAGGATTGAGCGGAGTCAGTTAAGTGCTATGGGCTTCTCACCAGTGGAGGATCTTCCAGTCAATAAAGAACAACTCAATGCGTGTGCAGCAGACCATTGAAAAGTGCTTTCCTTACACAAACCTCAGGCCCGCTGGAACAACAAAGAGCCTAATGAAAAAAGCACACAGATATTGGAACTTCATTAAGACAAAACGTAACTTCAAATGATCAGCGGCATTGATTTCAAATTGCTTCAATTCTCTGACTACAATGTCCTCATCAGGAGTCACTTAGGCCAAATTTAAAGTAGATAAGTCAATCAGGAAGAATAATTAGATGTGCAACCCACTGTCTGATAGATGAAGCAACGGAAATCAAAGACATTCACCTTTACAATGGAGACAGTGTGAAGCAGGCAATCAAAACACCAAGGGACTCTGCTCTTAAACTTCCGTTAACGAGGTTTGATGGTTTGGTTTAGTTTAGAGGTAGAGCGCGGAGGAAGCCCCTTCGGCTCAACGAGTCCGCGCCAACCAGCGATCACCGCAAACTAACACCTTCCGACACAAACTAGGGGAAATTTACACTTATGCCAAGCCAATGAACCTACAAACCTGTACGTCTTTGGAGTGTGGGAGGAAACCGGAGCAACCGGAGAAAACCCACGTGGGTCACGGGGAGAACGTACAAACTCCGCACAGACAGCACCCGTAGTCAGGATCGAACCCGTCTCTCTGGCGCTGTGAGGCAGCAACTTTACCGCTGCGCCACCGTGCCGCCAAGACTGACGGCAATTTTGGGCACCATATCTGAGGACGGATTTGCCGGCTCTGGAGAGGGTCCAGAGGAGGTTTACAAGAATGATCCCAGGAATGAGTAGGTTAACCTATGATGAGCGTTTGTCGACACTGAGCCTGTACTCGCTGGAGTTTAGTAGAATGAGGGGGGACCTCATTGGAACTTACAGAACAGTGAAAGGCCTGGATAGAGTGGATGTGGAGAGGATGTTTCCACTAGTGGGATAATTTAGAACCACAGATCACAGCCTCAGAATTAAAGGACGTTCCTTTAGGAAGGAGATGAGGAGGAATTTCTTTAGTCAGAGGGTGGTGAATCTGTGCAATTCATTGCCACAGACGGCTGTGGAGGTCGTTATTGGATATTTTTAAGGCAGAGATAAACAGATTCTTGATTAGTACGGGTGTTAGGGGTTACGGGGAGAAGGCAGGAGAATGCGGTTGAGAGAGAGAGATAGATCAGCCATGATTGAATGGAGGAGTAGACTTGATAGGCTGAAGGGCCTAATTCTGCACATATCACTTATGAACTTGAACTAAAGGGGCTGTCCCACTGTACGAGCTAATTCTCCCGAGTTTCCCCTGATTCGAACTTGGAGAATTACGGTAATATCCGCTCGTAGGTACTCGGGGCTCTCGTGGACATTTTTCATGTTGAAAAATCTTCACGAGTCTTCTTGAGCTTACCGCATTTCCCGAGTACCTGCCGTTAGCGTTACGAGCCGCTAAGAGATATCCCCGAGCTCCAACGTACCACGAGTTTGATTTTTTTTCTAACTCGGGAGAGCTCTTGAATTAGCTCGTACAGTGGGACACCCCCTTAATGACGAGATATTTTTACTTGCATTGAATGATGGTGCGTTTGTTTTGATTCCTGTGTTAACTCATGCATTAAAATAGACACCAGAGAGGGTCTCGATCTTTCAAAGTATTCTTTACTTTCCATTTCAAAAGAATCTTAATCCTCAAATAAATGCAGCAGAGCTCACTAAAGTTGACCTGTGTTCAGTTTTCATGTTGAATTGAATAACTGCTTTCAGAGTGAGATTAATTTAGTGTTAGTGTGTAGGAGGGAACTGCAGATGCTGGCTTAAACCAAAGATAGGCACAAAATGCTGGAGTAACTCAGCGGGACAGGCAGCATCTCTGGAGAGAAGGAACGGGTGATATTTTGGGTCGAGACACGACAAAAGGTCTAAAGATGGGACTCAACCCGAAATGTCACCCATTCCTTCTCTCCAGAGATACTGCCTGTCCCCACTGAGTTACTCCACCACTCTGTGAAACGTCACCTATCCATGTTCTCCACAGATGCTGCCTGACCCGCTGAGTTACTCCAGCACTCTGTGAAACATCACCTATCCATGTTCTCCACAGATGCTGCCTGACCCGCTGAGTTACTCCAGCACACTGTGAAACGTCACCTATCCATGTTCTCCACAGATGCTGCCTGACCCGCTGAGTTACTCCAGCACTTTGTGTCTATCTTTAATTTGGCTTTAGTTTTTCCATTCAAACCCTCTCACACGTAGATAAACACAAAATTCTGGAGTAAAGGGCATGTCCCACCAGCATGCGACTCCATGCGGTAAGCGCGACCTAACATGGTCGCTTGAGCCGTATGGCCTCGCGGGGCCAGTCCCACTTCGATTGCCGGACCCGTATGGAGTTGTGCGGAGCTGGTCCTGATATCATGCGGGGCTCCGAAAAACTGCCCGTGTTCAAAAATTCCGCGCGGCAACGGCCTGCCGGCCCACAGCCGACTCAACGGCGTATGCATGCGCGAACTTCCCGCGGACTTCGCTCGAACTTCATGTCACCCACTTGACCTCTGCGCACCCCCCACTTCTGGTTTGGTCGCGCTTGCCGCATGCAGTCGCATGCTGGTGGGACAGGCCCTTTACTCAGCAGGACAGGCAGCATCTCTGGAGAGAAAAAGATTTTTCCTCATCTCAATCCTAAATGGCCTACTCCTTATTCTTATTCTGTGTGACCCCCTGGTTCTAGACTCCCCCAACATGGGGAGAATTTTTCCTGCATCTGGCCTGTCCAATCCTTTAAGAATGCATAAGTCGCCTATCACTTGCCACGCCTCTAGACGCTTGAGACTCTTTGCACACTTGGCCCCTAACCTATTAGAAGTTAAACCTGTATTTAATCTGCTCCCCTAGTTTATCACTGGGTACAAACACCTGAGATCATCAGCTGATGAGACTGTTGGGACTGAAGGCTGATAAATCCCCAGGGCCTGATGGTCTGCATCCCAGGGTACTTAAGGAAGTGGCTCTAGAAATCATGGACACATTGGTGATCTTTTTCCAATCTTCTATAGATTCAGGATCAGTTCCTGTGGATTGGAGGGTAGCTAATGTTATCCCACTTTTTAAGGAAGGAGGGAGAGAGAAAACAGGGAATTATAGACCAGTTAGCCTGACATCAGTGGTGGGGAAGATGCTGGAGTCAATTATAAAAGATGAAATAGCCGTGCATTTGGATAGCACTAACAGGATTGGTCCGAGTCAGCATGGATTTACGAAGGGGAAATCATGCTTGACTAATCTTCTGGAATTTTTTGGGGATGTAACTAGGAATATGGACAAGGGAGAGCTAGTGGATGTAGTGTACCTGAACTTTCAGAAAGCCTTTGATAAGGTCCCCACATAGGAGATTAGTGGGCAAAATTAGAGTACATGGTATTGGGGGTAGAATGCTGACATGGATAGAGAAGTGGTTGGCAGACAGGAAACAAAGAGTAGGGATTAACTGGTCCCTTTCAGAATGGCAGGCAGTGACTAGTGGAGTACCGCAAGGCTCGGTGCTGGGGCCGTAGCTATTCACAATATACATCAATGATTTAGATGAAGGGATTCATAGTAACATCAGCAAATTTGCAGATGACAAAAAGCTGGGTGGCAGTGTGAACTGTGAGGAGGATGCTATGAGAATGCAGGGTGACTTGGACAATTTGGGTGAGTGGGCAGTTGCATGGCAGATGAACTTTAATGCGGATAAATGTGAGGTTCTCCACTTTGGTAGCAAAAACAGGAAGGCAGATTACTATCTAAATGGTGTCAAGTTGGGAAAAGGGGAAGTACAACGAGAGCTGGGGGTCCTTGTTCATCAGTCAATGAAAGTAAGCATGCAGGTACAGCAGGCATTGAAGAAAGCGAATGGCATGTTGGCCTTCATAACAAGAGGAGTTGAGTATAGGAGCAAAGAGGTCCTTCTGCAGTTGTACAGGGCCCTAGTCATAACACACCTGGAGTATTGTGTGCAGCTTTGGTCTTCAAATTTGAGGAAGGACATTCTTGCTATTGAAGGAGTGCAGCGTAGGTTCACGAGGTTAATTCCCGGGATGGCGGGACTGTCATATGTTGATATGTTGGAGCATGGGCTTGTATACTCTGGAATTTAGAAGGATGAGAGATTATTTTTAATTCTGGCCAAATTGGTGATGCCAGGACACTAAAATTGAGTAAAGGCTTCTGTGCTGTTTGGCCATTTGGTCAATTTAAATGTGCATTCTGCAGAAATGGGACAAGCTGCAAAATGATGCCAGCTTATCTGGATCCTGGATAAGAGTTACAGGGAAAGAATGGAACATCTGCAGATTCTTACAATTAGGTGTAAATTGCATGAAACGGATTGGGTGAACGCAAACCAAACATACACATTGTAAATATTGTTGCAATGCTTTACTTTGCTAGATGTTGATTGGGTTAAATGTTTTGCCTTGTCTGGGTTTCTTGAATATCTGGGCAAATGTTGCTTTGTTTGCTTCCTTCCAGAAGCTTCATTTGAATACATTGTATTAGTCACTGTATTATTGGCTTAGGGAAATGTCTATCATGTACTGTGTTAATCGATATTTGTTATTGGACGGTAAAGAGATCACCCCCATGTGGTTCGGCCCCTTAGATTCAGGGACCTATAAAACGCCACTCACACGAGGTCCTGTGTCAATCTGGAAGAACGCTAGGGACTGCGTGACCTTTTGTAGTGTCTCTGCTTGCACGAGGCAAGAAGTGCTTGGCCAGGCAGATACAAGGATTGAACCCGCGGTTGTTAGGTACAGTGGTGGGGAACTGTTATTGTGTTTTTCCAAATTAAAGTTTAGATGCGCAAGTGCTTGTCTCAGTATTTTATTGACTGAAACTAGACTGGGGGGAAGCTTAGAACGAGCTATATACAGGATCTTATTGGAACAGAAAAGATTGTTAAGGGTTTGGACACACTAGAGGCGGGAAACATGTTCCCGATGTTGGGGGAGACCAGACCCAGGGGCCACAGTTTAAGAATAAGGAGTAAGCCATTTAGAACAGAGACAAGGAAACACTTTTTCACACACAGAGTTGTGAGACTGGGGAATTCTCTGCCTCAGTGAGTGGTGGAGGCAGGTCTCTGGATACTTTCAAGAGAGAGTTAGATAGAGCTATTAAAGATAGAGGAGTCATGGGATATGGGGAGAAGGCATGAACGGGACACTGATTGGGGATGATCAGCCATGATCACATTGAATGGTGGTGCTGGCTCAAAGGGCTGAATGGCCTACACCTGCACCTATTGTCTATTGGGTGCCGACTAATCAGTTCTGCATTCTGTTGGTTCGATAGCAGTTCTGTCCAGGTCTATATATTTCGGTTCCATTCGCGTCTGGATTTTGTGTTTTCTGCATTCGAGTCCATTTCTGAGCCTGCTAACATCGGCAGTTTTGGGGCCATTTTCAAGTCCGAGCTGTTCTCGAGTCTCAGGCGCTGATCCTAAAAGGTCTGTCCCACTTACGTGTCCTTGACACGCAAATTACGTGACCTCGTTGTCGCGTTGACCCACGACGGTCCCGCGAAAGTCACGCACAATTTCATGTGTACACACAGCAGTCTGGAGCGCGTGACGTCATTTGAAGATAGACATAAAGCTGGAGTAACTCAACGGGGCCGGCAGCATCTCTGGAGAGAAGCAATGGGTGATGTTTCATTTCGAGACTCTTCTTCAGTCTGAAAGAAGGATCTTGACCCAAAACGTCACCCATTGCTTCTCTCCAGAGATGCTGCCGGTCCCGTTGAGTTACCCCTGCATTTTGTGTCTATCTTCAATTTTCTTGGCCCCGCTCTGGGAGTAGAAGTGGGGGCGGATCCGGACCACAATGGCCGTGAGCCCCAAGCCGAGTTCGGCGATCGTTTGCCTGCTTCTGCTGCTGTTGGAGGTGAGACGTTGCGTGGCGCCAGGGTCTTGGGCCTGTCCCACTTTGGCCGCCAGTTACGTGACAGGCCGTTGGCGCATGAAGATTTTGTTTGCTACAAAGATTTCGGAGCTGCACGCTATGTCGCGCACAACTACATACCCCTCCGCGCTTCTCAGTGGGACCGGCCATACGATGCCCATGCGCCTCAACCCGATGACGAGGTCACGTAACTTGCGTGCCAAGGTCATGTAAGTGAAACAGGGCCTTTACAGATACCACTGGTGACAGATCTCTCAGTTGGAAAAAAACCTCTTTCCACCACTATTTTCTGTCTTCTATTATTTCCCTGAGAAATCTCTCGCTGTTAGTTTCCATCGTCAGAACAGGATTTGACTCCAAAGGCATTAGATTCACATCTCGTCACAACCCACGCATAATGGTACAAATGTTGTCTTAATTATTGGATCCAGACCATCTGGCAGGCACAAATTATCTCAACAATGTGTGATATGTAAAGCTTTGTAAGTAGATCAAGATTCAAGCAATTAATAACAAACTGCGTCTGCGACGTTATACATTCTTTTTAGCGGAACCTTGAAGAAGGGTCTCGACCCGAAACGTCGCCAGTTCCTTCGCTCCAGGGAGGTGCGGCCTATCCCGCTGAGTCACTTCGGCATTTTGTTTCTATCAAAAGAATCTAAAATGTGCTCATGAAAAAAACCACAAAGCTGGAGAGATTGCGGAGAAGATTAACGAGGATGTTGCCAGGACTCGGTAAAGAAGTGGCGCGGTGGCACAGCGGTAGAGGTGCTGCCTCACAGCGCCAGAGACCGTGGTTCCAAGCAGACTAGGGGTGATGCCTGTATGGAGCTTGTACGTTCTCCCTGTGACCTGCGTGGGTTTTCTCCGGCTGCTCCGGTTTCATAAGGTCATAAATGATATGAGCAGAATTAGGCCCTTCCACCCATCAAGCCTACTCCAGTATTCAATGGTGGCTGATCTATCTTTCCATCAAAGGATGTGTGGCATGTGAGGATGTGTGGCACTCCTTCAGAGTGATTGGGTCTGAAGAAGGGTCCCGATCTGTTTCTCCAGAGATGCTGCCTGACCCGCTGAGTTACTACAGCACTCTGTGAAACGTCACCTATCCATGTTCTCCACAGATGCTGCCTGACCCACTGAGTTACCCAGCACTCTGTGAAACGTCACCTATCCATGTTCTCCACAGATGCTGCCTGACCCGCTGAGTTACTCCAGCACTCTGTGAAACGTCACCTATCCATGTTCTCCACAGATGCTGCCTGACCCGCTGAGTTACTCCAGCACTCTGTGAAACGTCACCTATCCATGTTCTCCACAGATGCTGCCTGATCCGCTGAGTTACTGCAGCATTTTGCGTCTTTTTTTTGGCATATTTACAAGACTAAATTGCAATCTTAGATGCCGGCTCTGTGGCGCAGTGGTGGTGTTGTGCCCACAGCTCCAGAGACCCGGTTTCGATTCTGGCTGGGTTCTGTGTGTGTGGAGTTTGCACGTTCTCTCTGTGATCCTGTGTGTTTCCTCCGGATGCTCCGCTTTCCACTCACTTCCCAATGGTGTTAGTTTGTAGGTTAATTGACCCTCTGTAAATTGCCCCTCTGTGTGTAGTGAGTGCATGAGTTAGCGGGATAACGCAGTGATTGATGGCCGGTGTGGTCTCGGTTGGCTGAAGGGCCTGTTTCCATGCTGTGTCTCTAAACAAAACTAAACTAAAAACTTTTTTAAGAAATCTGAAGTTTGACTTTATGTAGTGAGATCAAAAATTTGAATCCTGTACTTTCTAAAATGTTTTAAATAGAATATAGCAGAATGTTGTGGCTCAAAGAATCATAGAAATATAGAAACATAGAAACATAGAAATTAGGTGCAGGAGTAGGCCATTCGGCCCTTCGAGCCAGCACCGCCATTCAATATGATCATGGCTGATCATCCAACTCAGTATCCCGTACCTGCCTCTCTCCATACCCCCTGATCCCCTTAGCCACAAGGGCCACATCTAACTCCCTCTTAAATATAGCCAATGAACTGGCCTCGACTACCCTCTGTGGCAGAGAGTTCCAGAGATTCACCACTCTCTGTGTGAAAAACGTTCTTCTCCTCTCGGTTTTAAAGGATTTCCCCCTTATCCTTAAGCTGTGACCCCTTGTCCTGGACTTCCCCAACATCGGGAACAATCTTCCTGCATCTAGCCTGTCCAACCCCTTAAGAATTTTGTAAGTTTCTATAAGATCCCCTCTCAATCTCCTAAATTCTAGAGAGTATAAACCAAGTCTATCCAGTCTTTCTTCATAAGACAGTCCTGACATCCCAGGAATCAGTCTGGTGAACCTTCTCTGCACTCCCTCTATGGCAATAATGTCCTTCCTCAGAGTGATACAGAGTAGAGTGATACAGTGTTGAAACAGGCCCTTCAGCCCAACTTTCCCATACCGGTCAACAATGTCCCATCCAGTCCCATTTCAGTTCAGTATAGTTCATTGTCCCATTTGCCTGTGTTCGGCCCATGTCCCTCAATACGTATTCCATGCAGTGTAGTTTATTGTCATGTGTGCCGAGGTACGGTGAAAAGCTTTTGTTGCGTGCTAACCAGTCAGCAAAAAGACAATACATGATTACAATCGAGCCGTCCACAGTGTACAGATACAGGATAAGGGGATAACGTTTAGCGCAAGGTAAAGCCAGCAAGGTCCGATCAAGGATAGTCCGAGGGTAGACAAAAATGCTGGAGAAACTCAGCGGGTGAGGCACCATCTATGGAGCGAAGGAATAGGTGACGTTTTGGGTTGAGACACTAACACTATCCTACACACACTAGGGACAATTCAGTCTGAAGAAGGATCTTGACCCAAAACGTCGCCTATTTCCTTTGCTCCATAGATGCTGCCTCACCCGCTGAGTTTCTCCAGCATTTTTGTCTACCTTCGATTTTTCCAGCATCTGCAGTTCTTTCTTAAACAAGGATAGTCCGAGGGTCATTAATGATGTCGATAGTGCTTCAGTACTAGCTGTGGTAGGACGGTTCAGTTGCCTGATATCCTTGTACCTCTCTATACGTTTCTTTAACATTATGTAAGTAGCTTCCTTGAGTATTTTGGTTGTTGCATTGAGAGATGGAATATTAAAAGCTGTGCTTGCTTATCTGTGCATAGTTACTCCAGAAAATGTCCAATAACTTTCATGTTAGATGTTAATTAAAGTACTGATCCAAATTCTGCAGAGGATTTCAAATAGGATTGGCGATCGGACCAGGGGAAATCAGCATAGAACCATTGTGTCAACTTACCCTTGAGATTTTAAATTTGTAATGATTTATTAATCAATAATTTTGCATCAAAATTAGAGGAGAGCTGTGTACTTAAAGATAAGCTTCTGTAATCCAGAATCAATTTTGCTGATCTTTTGTTTGTTTTAAATTTAAAAGCAGAACAGTACAGCACAGTTGAATGTACATGTTGAACATGATGCCAAATTAAACAAGGAACTGCAGATGCTGGTTAACAAACAAAGGACACAGAGTGCTGGAGTAACTCAGCGGTTCAGTCAGCATCTGTGGAGAACATGGATAGGTGACGTTTCACAGAGTGCTGGAGTAACTCAGCGGGTCAGGCAGCATCTCTGGAGAACATGGATAGCCAGGACCCTTCCTCAGCACAGGAACAGGCCATTCGGCCCACAATGTCTGTGCCGAACATGATGCCCAAGAGTTCCTTATCTGCCTGCACATAATCAATGTACCCCATTCTCTGCAAATCCATGTGCCTATCCAATAGACAATAGACAATAGGTGCAGGAGGAGGCCATTCGGCCCTTCGTGCCAGCACCGCCATTCATTGTATTCATGGCTGATCATCCCCAATCAGTACCCCGTTCCTGCCTTCTCCCCATATCCCCTGACTCCGCTGTCTTTAAGAGCCCTATCTAGCTGCTAAACACCACTATCGGGTTACCACCACCACCACTTAATTCCCTCTTTGCAAAACATTTGCCCCGCACATCTCCATCAAACTTTGCCCCTCTCACCTTAAACCAGTACTATTTAAATATCAACCACTAGTATTTGATATTTCCACCCTGACAAAAAATCCTTTCCTCTTAAATCTTTTCTAAATGTTCCTTCTTTCAAACCAAAACATGTACCATGATATTTGACATTTCTTCCCGGGGAAAAGGTCTGACTTTCCACTTTGTTTCCACGCTGTATCTCTAAACTAAACTAGACTAAGGGTTTGGACACACTAGAAGCGAGAAACATGTTCCTAATGTTGGGGAAACATACGCAGGTCACAGGGAGAACGTACAAACTCCGTATTCAGGATCGAACCTGGGTCTCCGGCGTTGCATTCACTGTGAGGCAGCAACTCTACCGCTGTGCCACCGTGACCGCCCACTAGATGGGACTAGTGTAAATGGGGCAAGCTGGTGAGTTGGGCCAAGGGGCTATTGGGGGAGTGCAGCGTAGGTTTACAAGGTTAATTCCCGGGATGGCTGGTCTGTCATATGCTGAGAGAATGGAGCAACTGGGCTTGTACACTCTGGAATTGAGATGGATGAGAGGGGATCTCATTGAAAAGATTGTTACGGGCTTGGACAAGCTCGAGGCAGGAAACATGTTCCCGATGTTGGGGGAGTCCAGAACCAGGGTCCACAGTTTAAGAATAAGGAGTAAGTCATTTAGAACGGAGACAAGGAAACACTTTTTCTCACAGAGAGTTGTGAGTCTGTGGAATTCTCTGCCTCAGAGAGCGGTGGAGGCCGGTTCTCTGGATGCTTTCAAGAGAGAGCTAGATAGGGCTCTTAAAAGTAGCGGAGTCAGGGGATATGGGGAGAAGGCAGGAACGGGGAACTGATTGGGGATGATTAGCCATGATCACATTGAATGGCGGTGCTGGCTCGAAGGGCCGAATGGCCTACTCCTGCACCTATTGTCTATTGTCTATCGTTTAAATATGCCAAATGACAAGACAGTTGCTGAAAGGTCACGTTAGTGGGACAGGCCCTTTTAGGATCTACACATAAATAAGGTCATTTAATTTTTAGGTTTTACTTTTTGAATTATGATTATACCAAAAACAGCTGAGCATACTAATTCAGAGTATTTATGATGACTTTATGATTTAGTCAGTTTGATGCAAATTAGTCGTACAAAACATCACTGAAGTGCTCTTCTTTTTCTGCCAGTCCCTAAGGTCTCTCTTCCTCAATCTCTCAGCACAACTTAATATCAATCCATTCACTCCCTCTGCTCTGTTCTAACTTTGACTAGGGCATGGTGGTGGGGGGGGGGGGGGGGGGGGGGGGGGGGGGGGGGAGGGGGGGAGGGGGGAGAGTATGATAGAATTAACCTGTGATTCTCGCAATAGCAAATCCTCTCATTTATGTTCAATGCAAAACACCACCATCGTATTTGCATCCACCACCACCCCTGGCACAGCACGTTCCAGACACCCATCACCCTCAGTGTAAAAGACGTGTCCCACACATCTATATTTTATTAAAACTCTCATCTTGTTTGTTTGTGTGTATGGGTGAGTACATGGCGTGATATTCCAAAACCCCGCCAAAGCGGTACACAATAGTGCTAAAAGTTTTGGCCCACCTTACTCACCATTGTCCTGGCATGTAAAAGAAACAGGTTGTGTTTGGACTGATGTTATATTTAACAAACTATTGACATTTTAAACTTTACAAAAATCACTTTTCAAACCACTTTTCTACTTGCCCTGCCCAGCAGCAATGTTCAAAGTCACAATGACATCACAATCCCAATCTCAATTACATTTTTAAAAATAGCGGTTTTCAAAAAAACTCAGTTTTAATCAAATTTTTCCACTCTCATCAACAGCTAAATTTACGTCATTTTAAAGAATTTTTTTTTTTTCATTGTGGGAGGGGGGGAGGGGAATACGGGGAGGTGAGGAGTGGGGAAGCAGGGGATACAGGGAGAGGATGGGGTAGGGAGGGGGAAGTGGGGGAGGTGAGTAGGGATTGTGGGGGAGGAGGAGGGATTAGAGTGAGAGGAGGGCAGTGGGGGTGGGTTGAGGAGGGATTGTGGGGGGGGGGGGAGTGGGATAGGGGGGAGGTGAGGTGGGGAGCAGGGAGATAGATGGAGGAGAGGAGGGGGTAGGGAGGGGAAAGGGGTTATGGAAGGTGGGAGGGAGTGACTGAGGGTAGGGGTAAGGAGAGGGAGGGAGAGGTGAGGGAGGGAATGGGGGAGGAGGAGAGGGGACAGAAGAGGTAGTGTGAAGAGGAGGGGGAGGGAGTACTGAATAGATGAGGGGGAATGGAAGAGGATAGGGGTAGGAGGATGGGTGGTGAGGAGCAGTTGGGGGACGGTTGCCGTGACTCGCGTCACAACGGAGATCTCTGGCATGACAACGGGAACCCGTCAGCAGTGGCGTAGCATGGGGGGGGGCAGTGGGGCAGTTGCCCCGGGCGCTAAATTTTTAGGGGCGTAAAAAAATTGTTGGATAAATTAAAAAACAAAAAAATTAAGAGGCCCGGGGAGCCGTTGGAGCGAGGAGGGGTTACCTGGAGCTGTGAGTATAAAAACAGCACCGGCCAGGCCGTCGCTGTCGCTGTCCCCGCTCCGAGTTCTGGTTGCCGCTGACGCTGTCCCAGCCGCCGCTGCCTCTGCCCCAGCTCCGAGGCCGCCAGCTCCGCCATTAGGCCTCGGCGCAGGCGGAGACGAGGGATACGACAAAAGAAGTCGCATCCCCCGAAGGAAGAGACCAAAAACGTGTTCCTCCCCCCTTCCCCCCTTCTCGCCTTCCCCCCTTCTTCCCCGCCCCTGCTAATGAGGAGGCGCAAAACTTTAAACTGCCCCGGACGCTCAAAACCCACCCTACGCCACTGCCCGTCAGCCGCTCCTGTGCAGTTGGGGGCTATGGGTGAGTGGTGGAATATTGCGCTGGCGGAATGGGTCCACACCTGGTCTAGTCTCCTTTAAACTTTGCCCCTTTCACCTTCAAGCTGTGTCCTCTTGTGTTAGACATCTCCACCCTGGGAAAAAGGTTCTGGCTGTTGAATAAGAGACGATGAAGATGTTGAAGGAAGTAAAGTGGGAGAGGTTGAGGGAACTCAAGGTTTCCAGGTCAGTTTATTGTCACTGGTGCTACTGCCGTTGGCAGTGGGTTTGCAAAGTATCGTCACAGTGGGAGAGTGCAAAGTAGAATTTTAATTTGGTTTAGTTTAGCGATACAGCGCAGAAGCAGACTCTTTGGGCCACTGAGTCCGCGCCGACCAGCGATCCCTGCACACTAAAGGACCTGTCCCACTTGGGCGCCATTTGTGCATCACGCAGCTAGCATGCAAAGATTTTGTACATCCGTGCAAAGATTTTGTGTGACCATGCATCACTGCCTACGTCACCATACACCATGCGTGCGTCATGCTTTCTCCCCATATCCCCTGACTCCGCTATCTCTAAGAGCCCTATCTAGCTCTCTCTTGAAAGCATCCAGAGAACCTGCCCCCACCGCCCTCTTGGGTAGATAATTCCACGGACTCACCACTCTCTGTAAGAAAAAGTGTTTCCTCGTTTCTGTTCTAAATGGCTTACTTCTTATTCACATGCTTTATTTTGGTTCATGGTGCCCGATGGACAGATAATGGTGAACAGATGATACTTGCTCCATCTACACCTCATGCTGCCTCGGGAAGGCCAGCAGCATCATCATGGACCAGTCGCCATATCATAGAGTCACCCAACATGGACCTGCCATCGCCAACCAACATGTCTCATCTACACTAGTCCCACCTGCCTGTGTTTGGCCACTCCCTCTTCTCCCCTCTCCCGTCGGGCAAGAGGTAAAGAAGTGTGAAAACGCACACCTCCAGATTCAGGGACAGTTTCTTCCCAGCTGTTATCAGGCAACTGAACCATCCTACCACAACCAGAGAGCAGGCCTGAACTACTATCTATCTCATTGGAGACCCTCGGAGTTTCTAGGTTCTCCGAGATCTTTGGTTTCCCCCCACACTTCAAAGACTTGCAGGTTTGCAAGTTAATTGGCTTGGTAAATGTACAAGTTGTCCCTAGTGGATGTAGACTAGTGTTAAAGAAAGGATTGCATGTGCTGGTTAAATCAAAAGTGGACAAAAAGCTGGAGAAACTCAGCGGGCGAGGCAGCATCTATGGAGCGAAGGAATAGGCGATGTTTCGGGTCGACTGAATCAGACTTCAGACTGAATCCTTCAGACTGAAGAAGGGTCTCGACCCGAAGCGTCACCTATTCCTTTGCCCCATTGATGCTGCCTCACCCGCTGAGTTTCTCCAGCTTTTTTGTCCACCTAGGATAGTGTTAAAGTGTGGGATCGCTGGTCGGCGCAGACCCGGTGGGCCGAAGGTCCGGTTTCTCCGATGCATCTCAAACTAAACTAAACCAAACTACACTAATCGAAACTAAAACGTTAGCTTTCCATGACTTCCACAGATGCTGCCTGACCCGCGGACATCTTCCAACACTTTGTGGTTAGTAGGATAACGAATTTCTTGATAGCAACTGCCAATTCTTCGCCCACTTGGACACTGTTGAAATTAGGTTGGTGTTAATAACTTTAATAAAACTCTGCAGGAACACTATATACTTTCCTGTAAAGGTGACATTTTAATGGAGTTACTGCATGTTTTAAGTGCTTTTTCTCATTCATCAGTAAGGATGAAGTGAAATCGATCTCAGACAACATAATTAGCTAATTAAATTAATATCTTAATAGCAAGATGGGAAATTACTTGCTTGTTCCCGCACTGAATTTTATAAAATGTTCTTTCTTGATGCTTTTATGACAATTTATAACTTTATAATAACTTTATGTAAGAAAGAACTGCACATGCTGGTTTAAATCGAAGGTGATGCTGTTATGGTGTCCATGGTCCTATTTGACAATCCCAGGTCCAGTAAAGGTCTTTTTAGAGTCTGCAACCCAACAGGTTTATTCTGTCATGGCATGGGTGACTTTCGCCTGAGACAGGGTGGATCAGTAGGTCTAGTCCGTTGGGAATGGTCATGGGTGTTTCAATGACCCTGTCAAGGACCACTGGGAGCCATGGCTGTGTAGGCCAGTCGGGTACTACCAAAATGCTTGAAGCAGAGTCCATCTGTATTTTGCGTAGTACCCGACTGATGAGGCAGAAGGGGGGAAAGGCATAGAAAAAGTAGTTCCCCCAGTTCAGCGACAATCCATCCATCGCCGCTGCCTCAGGGTCTGGTTCCCAAGTGACATTCATCGGTACCTGGTGATTCAGTCGGGATGCAAAGAGATTGATATCTGGTGTTCCATATTGCTTTGTAATTTCAGCAAATACTTTGGGGTTTAACATCCATTCAGTGTTATTATTGAATTTGCGTGACCTAGTGTCTGCCACTGTATTTAGTTTACCTGGTAGGTAATTTGCTGAAAGCCAAATATGTTTGTCGACACACCATTGCCAGATTGTGTTGACCAAATTATCACATGATATCGATTTTATCCCACCCATATGGTTAATATAGGCCACCACCGTGGTATTATCAATTTGTAAACGAACATGCAAATGGTGCATATTTGAACAATATGCTTTGAAACTGTAGAAAGCACCCAACATTTCCATATAGTTTATACCCAGTGTCTGCAGTAGTGATGATTCTGGATTAGTCCATCTACCACCTGTGCTGGATAAGGCATTAGTTGCTCCCCAGCCTTGAGCACTGGCATCTATTTGTATTGTTAATGTTGGAATATCAATAATGATGGGACTGGAACTATGCCAAATGTTCTCTATCCACCATTGTAATTCTGATATTGCTTAACTAGGCAATTTCATAATTCGGTCAAAGTGAACTGCATGTTGTTTTAACGCTTGCACCTTTGCTCTTTGTAAGTTTTGATAGTGCAAAGGTCCAAACTGGGTAGCTGTAAATGCTGCTACTAATTTCCCAATTACTCTTGCCACTTGTCGAATGGTTGGTCGATTGTTAACCATTAATTTATTACAGACTTGTGCCAATTCTGCTGATGTTTCTTTTGGCAACGTTACAGACATGTGGACTGAGTTAATTGTGAATCCCAGATAGTCCATAGTTGTGGATGGCGTCAACTTAGATTTATCTGGATGTATGACAAACCCCAAGGTTTCAAATAAATGTTTGGTAGCTAATACTGCTGAATTAGCTAATTCCAAGGCTTTGCCTATTATCAAAATATCATCAAGATATGCCATGACAATATGTTTTTGTTGGCTTAATATTGCCAGGGCTGGTTTTAATATATTGGTAAACAGTCTTGGGGCTGATGTTAGACCATTAAGCAACGATTTGTACTGCCATTGTTGCCCCATCCAGGTAAATTTTAGGTATCTACGATGATCCTTGTGAATGGATACTGAATAGTATGCATCCTTTAAATCAATGCTTGCCATATAGTATCCCTTGGAAATCAATTGTTTGGCAGGCACAAACGTTTCCATTTTAAAGTGCATATACCTAACAAAAGTATTCAATGTGGTTAAGTCAATGATGATGCAACATCCACCATCTTTTGTAGTTTTAGTAAATATATTTGATACAAATTCCAAAGGTTCATGTTAAGATTTATCTATGATACACTTTGTATGTAACGTCACCAGTTCAGCTTGTCCTTCCCATTTTTTTTGTGAGAGGGTAAATCCTCTTTGGGGTGCATGCTAAACTGGTGACATGTTTTCTTGAATTAATTCAATTTTACATCCCTGAATACTGTTAAGTATATAACTTTCAAGTGTGATAGTCCTCCATGCCGCCATAAACAGGTGTAGTCTCCCCCCTGTTAGCACAATCCCTCCACCTTTTATGTGCTGGTAGGAACAAGGCCCACCTACCTCCATTGTTATTGGTGGCATGTACATTTCTTCGGTTTCTGGTTCTTGGTCTGTCGGGGTGGTACTGTTGGGGGGTGGCGCAGTTTCCATGGGGCCCGCTCTGGGCCCTGTCCTAAAAAAGACTTCCGGGGATGGTATGCGGACCCTGAGCTTTCACCAGTACCATGAAGTAGACACCTACTGGTGGATGTGTAGGGGTACTGCCATCTGGGTTGCGTGTTTTTGCTCGTTCCGGGTCCTGCCCTCATGAGGCCAAATGCCTTGGATTCTTCATCCACATTTTTGACTTGCTTACGCAAGTCTTTGCCAAATAGCAGGATCTGTGATTCTGAGGTCGGCATTCTACACCGTCCTGCAAATTTAGGGTTGAGGGCAGGTCTTATGGCCTCCTTCCGGAGTTTGTTGATCTCATACTGTGTGTTGCACAGTAGAGCCAGGGTGTCTTGTTGGTTCGTTGTCATGTCAACCCCGTCCATGGAACGAGCATATGAAGTGATGGCCGACGTCAGGAGCTTCAGTATTTTTTGCAGTTTTAATTCTTGGGTTCTGATACCCTGCCCAATGTACCCCACTGTTAACGGCAGGCACATTGAACGAGATGCAATTTTTGGGAGGCGTGTAAAGAACCAACGCCTCATTGACTACCTGTTCTTGGAGTGGTTTAAAGGACAGGTCGTCAATACTGGCCGCCAGTTTAGGTTGTAACGGCCGTCCCGCTTGTGGTGTTGCCGCATAGCAGTTCACCACTCCCAGCAGCTCTTCCTGATCCTGTACCCCCAGCACACTCCCGGTTTCTTCAGCCAGTGACCCCTGTTCATGACCAGCCCAGTCCTGGTCGCCAACGCTCCCCTCTGCTGAGGGTGATGCGATGGCCAGTGCTTGATAATGCACTGGAGCGGGAGTGCTTGTGCTCCCTTGGCAAGCTTGCCCCATCTCCCGGAGCAAGTCCCGCTGGAGCATTTGCTCCATGAGCCGTTCCATACGACTCAAACGGCTCCTTTTGCCGTTCTCGGGCGGTGAGTCTTCCGCACCGAACTCATCCGGGTAAACCGGCCGGTCCGACTTCCGTTTAGCCTTGCCTCCAGCCCGCTGCGGTTGTTCTAGCTGTGCTAGCGGCGCTGGGACTGTTGTCGGTGACTGCGGATCGCAACATGTGCAGTCCAGGTGCCGCCGGTCACCCCCCACTGCTGGAACCCTCCTGGTCCATCGCAGTCAGACGGGGAACGACCTTCCTTGGTTGTCTTCCTTTGTTCATGTTCCTGTGTGAATAAAACAGAACAAAGATTTCGAAAACACGACCTGAGAGTAGGTTTACTTACGTGGAGGCCCCGTTTTTAAACTTGTTGCGGGAGAGCTCGTACTCCCGTTCGTCGCTGTTGCACTGCGTGAGACATTATGTCGCGCATGCGTGCTGGCGGGGTCTTCACGTAGTCACTCACGTGACTCCGACTTAAAATAGACTGTTATTGTTCAGAGTTTGTTTGATGTTATGTTTAATGCCTGATGGCTGTGGGGAAGAAGCTGTTCCTGAATCTGGATGTACCAGATTTCTGGCTCCTGTATCTTCTACCCGATGGCAGCGGAGAGATGAGTTTGTGGCCAGGACGGTGTGGGTCCTTGATGATGTTGGCTGCCTTTTTGTGGCAGCGACTGCGATAGATCCCTTCAACGGTGGGGAGGTCAGAGCCGATGGTGGACTGGGCAGCGGTCACAACTCTCTGCATTCTTTTCAGAAGAAGCAAAGTCAGTTAAAAGCTTGATTGAAAGGATAAGTTTTTAGCAGCCGTTTAAAAATCTCAACAGAGTGGGCGCGTCTCTTGTAGCTCCGCATCGGGTATTCCTCAGTTTGGGGGCGACATGGAAAAAGGCTGCTTCACAATTTTCTTATTGCTGCGGTATTGAGAGGTTTATGGGCCTGTCCCACTTGGAGATTTTATAGGCAACTGCCGGCGACTGTCATAGTCGTAGCAGGGCGCCGTAAAACCGGCGGCAAGCTACGTCATCCTGGTGACAACTTACGACAGCACCTACGTCAGGAGAAGTCAAGCTGCGCTCATTGGCGTCAAGCTGCGCTCATTGGCGTCAAACCCACTGTCGCCGAAAATGTTTCACACGTTGAAAATTTAGCGGCGACCAGAAAGACGCTGCGACTTTTTGCGCGGCTGAGGAGACGACTACCGGCGACCACCGGCGAACATGTGGCGACAAACTAGTCGTATGTAGTTGCCTAAAATAATCGCCTAAGTAGGACAGGCCTATTACAGGCCAGTATCAGAAGACCTCATCGCTCGATTACGTGCACAGGGAATGGGGGACTCTGTAAAATATGCTGCTCCGAAGCCATTTAAAGAACATTTTATCCATTAGAGTTTTTTTTTTTTTAAATAGACATAAAATGCCGGAGTAACTCAGCGGGTCAGGTACCATCTCTGGATAGAAGAAATGGGTGGCGTTTTGGGTTGAGACCCTTCTTCAGACTTAATGTAGACAAAAATGCTGGAGAAACTCAGCGGGTGAGGCAGCATCTATGGAGTGAAGGAATCTGCGACATTTCGGGTCGAGACCCTTCTTCAGACTGATGGGGGGTGAGGGGGTGGGAAAATGAAAGGAAGAGGCGTAGACAGTGGGCTGTGGGAGAGCTGGGGAGGGGAGGGGAAGGAGGGAGAAAGCAAGGACTACCTGAAATTGGAGAAGTCAATGTTCATACCACTAGGGTGTAAACTACCCAAGCGAAATATGAGGGTTGGGTAGTTTACACCCCATTCTTGGTGATCCATTTCAAGCCTGAGAAAGGGTCTCGACCTGAAACGTCACCCATTTCCTTTGCTCCATAGATGCTGCCTCACCCGCTAAGTTTCTCCAGCATTTTTGTCTACCTTCGATTTTTCCAGCATCTGCAGTTCTTTCTTAAACACTTCTTCAGACTGATGTCAGGGGAGAGGGAAATGAGAGATATGAAAGGATCTTCTTCTTCTCGTCCACACACACAAGATTAGAAGTTGTCCAGCCAGAGCTGAGCGCACGTGTCGGCATCTACACACAATGGTGTCTGTCTTGTGGCTTCTTGTGCTTCTTGTGCGTGGTGGTGGAAAGATTGGTGGAAACAGGGGCCGCAATGGATGTAAACGCTCTTTCCTTGACCCCTTCTGAAAGGGAAAGATGTGATAATGAGTGATCAAAGGACGAGGGGGAAAAAAGCAGGAACGGGGTGCTGATTTTGGATGATCAGCCATGATCGTATTGAATGATGGTGCTGGCTCGAAGGGCTGAATGGCCTACTCCTGCACCTATTTTCCATGTAAGGGGTCCGGTGTCGGCGTTCCATCAGGCCGGCGAGAGGGCCTGAGCATCGGGCCGCCCGGGGTGGCGACTGCGGGTGCTCGGAAGGCCCCGACCACGGGTGAAAATCTGGGAAGATCGGGAGGGCGGCTGGCTGGACTATGGTGCTTTCCTCACCTTGGTGCCACTGTGTTATGTTGTGTCATGGACTTTCTGTGTTTGTGCTTTTTTTAAAATTCTATTTTATTTTTAATATGTTTTATTATTTATTATTTATTTATTTTTATGATACTGACTGTAAAGGGAAATTCATTTCGTTGTCTCTAATTGAGACAATGACAACAAATTTGAATACAATACAATACAATACAAGAAGGTCACGGAAATGTCGAATAGATCATCGTTAGCTGGGGGAAGGGGACAATGAGGCGTACAGTGTAAACTTTAATCAGGAGGACAGTCAGACTAGGTGGGGGAGGGGTGGAGAGATAGAATGGGAAAGCAAGGGTAACTTGAAGTTGGGGAAGTCAATGTTCATACCGCTGGGTTGTAAGCTGCCCAAGCAAAGTATGGGGTTTGCTTTTAGTTATTGAATGTTTTTTTTAAAGTAATTTACGAACTGCGTTGATAAATTGGGCACCAATCATCTTCAGCAACAGAGCAATCTACGATCCGATAACTGATGGGAAAAGTGGCTTCTAAACCATCTCTTTATATATCTGTCACTCACAGCCTCTTGACTTTGATTTACGTAGCAGTTAAAACGATGTGCTCAAGTTTGCCTTCACGATTCCGGCCGTCTTTCGAACTCACTTATCAAATCTCATTTCATTCTGAAGATAGACACAAAAAGCTGGAGTAACTTAGCGGGGCAGGCGGCATCTCTGGAGAGAAGGTATGGATGATGTTTCAGGTCATAAGGTCATAAGGAATAGGAGTAGAATTGGGCCATTCAGCCAATCCAGTCTATTCTGCCATTCAATCATGGCTGATCTATCTCTCCCTCACAACCCCACTCTCCTGCCTTCTCCCCATAACCCCTGACACCCGTACTAATCAAGATGGACCCTTCTTCAGAATGAGAGTCAGGGGAGAGTCAATGAGGCATACACCCTTTAACAATAGACAATAGGTGCAGGAGTAGGTCATTTGGCCCTTCGACCCAACACCGTCATTCAATGTGATCATGGCTGATCATCCCCAATCAGTACCCCGTTCCTGCCTTCTCCCCATATCCCTTAACTCTGCTATCCCAAAGAGCTCTATCTAACTCTCTCTTGAAAGCATCCAGAGAACTGGCCACCACCATCCTAGGCAGAGAATTCCACAGATTCACAACTCTCTGTGTGAAAAAGTTTTTCCTCATCTCCATTCTAAATGGCTTACTGCTTATTCTTACACTGTGGCCCCTGGTTCTGGACTCCCCCAATATTGGGCACATGTTTACTGCCTCTAGCGTGTCCAAACCCTTAATAATCTTATATGTTTCAATAAGACTCCCTCTCATCCTGCTAAATTCCAGAGTGTACAAGCCCAGCCATGCCAATTTATGAACATATGACGGTCCCGCCATCCCAGGTATTAATCTGGTGAACCTATGCTGTACTTCCTCAATAGCAAGAATGTCTTTCCTCAAGTTTGGAGACCAAAACTGCACACACTACTCCTCGGAAACAGGCCCTTCGGCCCACCGAGTCCACACTGCCCATTATTCACCCGTTCACACTATTTCTATGTTATCCCACTTTCTCATCCACTCCTTAACATGCTGAGTAATTTACAGAAGACTAATTAGTCTACAAACCTGTACGTATTTGAAGTGTGGGAGGAAACCGGAGCGCCCGGAGAAAACCCACACAGGCTCAGACAGCACCCGTAGTATTTGAGTATAGGAGCAGGGAGGTTCTACTGCAGTTGTACAGGGTCTTGGTGAGACCACACCTGGAGTATTGCGTACAGTTTTGGTCTCCAAATCTGAGGAAGGAGGACATTATTGCCATAGAGGGAGTGCAGAGAAGGTTCACCAGACTGATTCCTGGGATGTCAGGACTGTCTTATGAAGAAAGACTGGATAGACTTGGTTTATACTCTCTAGAATTTAGGAGATTGAGAGGGGATCTTATAGAAACTTACAAAATTCTTAAGGGGTTGGACAGGCTAGATGCAGGAAGATTGTTCCCGATGTTGGGGAAGTCCAGGACAAGGGGTCACAGCTTAAGGATAAGGGGTAAAATCCTTTAAAACTGAGATGAGAAGAACTTTTTTCACACAGAGAGTGGTGAATCTCTGGAACTCTCTGCCACAGAGGGTAGTCGAGGCCAGTTCATTGGCTGTATTTAAGAGGGAGTTAGATGTGGCCCTTGTGGCTAAAGGGATCAGGGGGTATGGAGAGAAGGCAGGTACGGGATACTGTTGGATGATCAGCCATGATCATATTGAATGGCGGTGCAGGCTCGAAGGGCCGAATGGCCTACTCCTGCACCTAATTTCTATGTCTATGTTTTCTATGTCAGGGTCAAACTGGAGTCACTGGCGCTGTAAAGCAGCAACTCTGTCACATAATCCGAATATGAAGCTTGAGTGACTTGGAAAGCAAAGACTGGATTTCCCAGGCCTGATGGGAATGGATTGCGTAGGAAGGAAGTGCAGATGCTGGTTTACTCCGAAGATGGACGCAAAATGCTGTAGTAACTCAGCGGGACAAGCACGCGGGGAAACCAGAGCACCCAGAGAAAACCCACCAGGTCACAGGGAAGAAGGTACATACTCCATACAAATGGCACCCATAGTCAGGATTGAATCTGGGTCTCTGGCACTGTGAGGCAGCAACTAATTTGAGGACGGACATTCTTGCTATTGAGGGAGTGCAGCGTAGGTTTACAAGGTTAATTCCCGGGATGGCGGGACTGTCATATGCTGAGAGAATGGAGCAGCTGGGCTTGTACACTCTGGAGTTTAAAAGGACGAGAGGGGATCTCATTGAAACTTATAAGATTGTGAAGGGCTTGGACAGGCTAGAGGCAGGAAACATGTTCCCGATGTTGGGGGAGTCGTGAACCAGGGGCCACAGTTTAAGAATAAGGATTAAGCCATTTGGAATGGAGACGAGGAAACACTTTTTCTCACAGAGAGTGGTGAGTCTGTGGAATTCTCTGCCTCAGAGGGTGGTGGAGGCAGGTTCTCTGGATGATTTCAAGAGAGAGCTAGATAGAGCTCTTAAAAATTAGTGGAGTCAGGGGATATGGGGAGAAGGCAGGAACGGGGTACTGATTGGGGATGATCAGCCATGATCACATTGAATAACTCGAAGGGCCAAATTGCCTACTCCTGCACCTATTGTCTATTGTCTCTTGTCTATTGTGAATGCTCACAGTGTGCGGGAGCGTGTGAGGAAACCGGAGCACCCAGAGAAAACCCACGAGGTCGTAAGGATGAATGTACAGACTCCATACAGACGGCACCCGTAGTTGGGATTGAATCTGGGTCTCTGGCGCTGTGAGGCAGCAACTCTACTGCTGCAACTCAAGATTCAAGATTCAAGAGAGTTTATTGTCATGTGTCCCAGATGGGACAATGAATTCTTGCTTTGCTTCAGCACAACAGAACATTGACTACACAACAGATCAGTGTGTCCATATACCGTTGTATAAATATATACACACATGAATAAATAAACTGATTAAGTGCAAATAACAGATAATGGGCTATTAATGTTCAGAGTTTTGTCCGAGCCGAGTTTAATAACCTGATGGGTGTGGGGAAGTAGCTATTCCTGAACCTGGTGAACAGATCTCTCTGTGACTCTGTATTTACTGGTCCACTCTATACCTTGCTTTCCAAAGCTGCCTCTGGTTTGTTGATGCTCACGTTATCACATTCTGCACCCAGAGGGGAAGCCAAATGAGTGAGTGATGACTTTTCCCCCCTCTCTCCTCTCCTCACATCTCAACGTCTTCACATTTATAATCTCTCACCAGGTTGGCCACCGTTCCCCCGTCACACTCTGTGTCAGTCACACACCGGAGGAATAATTCCTCATTCTCACCACGACCCACTTGTTTGGTAAGGCTAAGCATTGGTTGTGACAACTCATTATGAGCACAATGAAAAAGAAATGTTTCAGGCACTGCCCAGCGCTTATTTAATATTGTGTCCTTTGAAATAACCTGGAGTTTTAATCAGTTTGGCTTTTGTGTTGCTCTGGGCGATCTCTATGCATTTGGTTGTAAATATATCAACAATGCCATCCACATTTGACATCTTGTCAGCCACCACACTCGAAAGATAATGGTACCCACCCCATGCAAACACTTTCAGGTCAGAGGTAGACAAACATGCTGGAGAAACTCAGCGGGTGAAGTAGACAATAGACAATAGACAATAGACATTGTACAGGAGTAGGCCATTCGGCCCTTTGAGCCAGCACCGCCATTCAAGATGATCATGGCTGATCATCCCCAATTAGCACCCTGTTCAATCCTTCTCCCCATATCCCCTGACTCCACTATCTTTAAGAGCCCTATCTAGCTCTCTCTTGAAAGCATCCAGTGAACCGGCCTCCACCACCCTCTGAGGCGTCGATAGGGCGAAGGAATAGGTCGAGGCCCGAAACGTCACCCATTCCTTCACTCCATAGATCTTGATTGCATAGAGATGCAAGGAACTGCAGATGCTGGAATAATAGGCAAAACACAAAGTGCTGGAGGAACTCAGTGGGTCAGGCAGCATCTGTGGAGGGAACAGGCAGATGGAAATTTAAGGCTGGGACCACTTTTAGATTCCCAAGGGTCTCGCCCGAAACGTCGCCTATTCCTTCGCTCCATAGATGCTGCCTCACCCACTGAGTTTCTCCAGCATTTTTGTCTACCTTTTTCGAGCATCTGCAGTTCTTTCCTAAATTTTAAGGTCAGAAATTAGATTCAAGATTCAAATTTTAATTTAATTGTCACATGTACCAATTAATGTCTAGTGAGATTTGAGTTACTTGAGTTATGCTTTGCACATTGTGATTCATAAGGCCATAAAGGAATAGGAGTGGAATTTTGACATTCGGCCCATCAAGTCTACTAGGCCATTCAATCTTGGCTGATCTATCTCACCCTCCTAACCCCATTCTCCTGCCTTCTCCCCTTAACCCCTGACACCCGCACTAATCAATCATCTACTGTATCTATCTCTGTCTTAAAAATGAAAGATTGAATACGTTTATTGGGCAAGTACATTCACATACAAGGAATTTGCCTTGGTGCTCCGCCCACAAGTGACAACATGACATACAGTGATAGTTATGAATGACATATAAAACATTAAACATGGATAATTAAACATTATTGTTATCCACAAAATATCCACTGACTTGGCCTCCACAGCCGTCTGCGGCAAAGAATTCCACAGATTCACCACCCTCTACCTAAAGAAATTCCTCCTCAACTCCTTCCCAAAAGAATGTCCTTTCATTCTGGGGCTGTGACCTCTGGTCCAAGACTCCCCACTAATGGAAACATCTTCTCCACATCCACTCCATCCAAGCCTTTCACCTTTCTGTATGTTTCATTCTTCTAAACTCAATCTTTGAGCAATCCTTACTCTCCTTGAAGCCAAGAAGAAAACATGGAAAATACGTCAAAAACATAGAACATATTGTAGGTGCAGGAGGAGGCTATTTGACCCTTCGAGCCAGTACCACCAATCATCATGGATCATGGCTGATCATCCACAATCAGTAACCCGTGCCTGCCTCCTCCCCATACCCCTTGATTCCACTAGCTCTATCTATCTTTTAAATTCATCCAGTGACTTGGCCTCCACTGCCCTCTGTGGCAGGGAATTCCACAAATTCACGACTCTCTGGGTGAAACGTTTTTTCTCACCTCAGTCTTATATGACCTCCCCTTTATTCTAAGACTGTGGCCCCTGGTTCTGGACTCGCCCTACATTGGGAACATGTTTCCTGCATCTAGCTTGTCCAGTCCTTTTATAATTGTACATGTTTCGATAAGATCTCCTCTCATCCTTCTAAATTCCATTGAATACAAGCCCAGTCTTTCCAATCTTTCCTCCTATGAAAGTCCCGCCATCCCGGGGATTAACCTCGTGAACCTGCGCTGCACTGCCCCAAATTAGGAGACCAAAACTGCACACAATACTGCATGTTGTCTCACCAGGACCCTGTACAACTGCAGAAGGACCTCTTTAGTCTTCTACTCAAATCCTCTTGTTATGAAGGCCAACATGCCATTAGCTTTCTTCACTGCCTGCTGTACCTGCATGCTTACTTTCAGTGACTGGTGTACAAGGACACCCAGGCCTCGTTGCACTTTCCTTTTTCCTAATCTGACACCATTGAGATAACAATCTGCCTCCTTGTTCTTTCCGCCAAAGTGGATAACCTTACATTTATCTGCATCTGCACACTCACTCAACCTGTCCAAGTCACCCTGCAACCGCCTAGCATCCTCTTTGCAATTTTCATACAAAGGGTGGTGGGTGTATGGAATGAGCTGCCAGAGGAGGTAGTTGAGGCTGGAACTATTGCAATGAGTAAGAACCATTTAGACAGGTACATGGATAGGACATATCTAGAGGGATGTGGGCTAAATGCAGGCAGGTGGGACTAGTGTAGATGGGATATGTTGGTCCACGTGGGCAAGTTGGGCCAAAGGGCCTGTTTCCACGTTGTATTCACTGTCTCGACCTGAAACGTCACCCATCCTTTTCCTCCAGAGATGCTGCCTGACCTGCTGAGTTACTCCAACATTCTAGATTAGATTAGATTAGACTTTATTAATCCTGCCTACCTTCAAAACAAAATGTTTGATTGATGTTTAAGAAGGAACTGCAGATGCTGGAAAATCGAAGGAAGACAAAAGTGCTGGAGAAACTCAGCGGGTGCAGCAGCATCTATGGAGCAAAGGAAATAGGCAACGTTTCGGGCCGAAACCCTTCGGTTTGTTTGATGTATCTTATCCCTCAGAATCCTCTCCAGTAACATGCCTATCACAGATGTCAGGCTCATTGATCTACTGTTCCCATGCCAAGTACAGCACGGTGGTGCAGCGGTAGAGTTGCTGCCTCACAGCGCCAAAGACCCGGGTTCCATCCTGACTACGGGCGCTGTCTGTACGGAGTTTGTACGTTCTCCCCGTGACCTGTGTGGGTTTTCTCCGGGTGCTCCGGTTTCTTCTCACACTCCAAAGACGCACAGGTTTGTAGGTTAATTGGCTTTGATGTAATTGCAAATTGTACCTAGTGTGATTAGGATAGTGTTAGTGTGCGTGGATCGTTGGGGGGAGTACACTCGGAGGGCCGAAGGACCTGTATCTCTAAATTAAACTAAACAGAACTTAACATTTTGCCTTTCTTAAATAGAGGCACAACATTAGCCGCAGCAGAGCCGTAGCTGCGATGTTGAAACGCCAACTCTTTCTGCAGCGTAAATGCAGTTGAAGGAGCTCGACCCATCGTTGAATGGATCTTTGATCCCAACAGACCAACGGCCAAAGGTTTGCTGACATCCAGAAGCCAAGCTATTACCCACACTAACTAACCTGCATATTCATGAGAAGAAAACATCATCTTCAGCTCAACAGAAACCAAAATAATATTGATGCAATTTTCAGATGATACGAGGCAGGAAATTATTCTCCTCTGCATTGACCTTGAGTCTGTCCAAGAACCCTTGGTCCTTGGCAATGTAACACATCCTTATTCAGCTTTTAACCCACAGATCAATAGTTTCCCTCTGCAGTCTTGATCTGGTTCAATATTAAACTTGATTGCATAGAGATGGAGGCCGGTTCTCTGGATACTTTCAAGAGAGAGTTAGATAGGGCTCTTAAAAAAAGCAGAGTCAGGGGATATGGGGAGAAGGCAGGAACGGGGTACTGATTGGGGATGGTCAGCCATGATCACATTGAATGGCGGTGCTGGCTCGAAGGGCCGAAGGGCCTACTGCTGCACCTAGTGTCTATTGATGCAAGGAACTGCAGGTGCTGGAATATTAGGCAAAACACAAAGTGCTGGAGGAACTCAGTGGGTCAGGCAGCATCTGTGGAGGGAACGGGCTGATGGCATTGAATGTTGGGAACATTTTTACAGTCATTGAGTCATACAGTGTAGAAACAGTGTCTTTGGCCCAGCTTATCCACGGCGTCCAACATGTCCCATCTACACTAGTCCCACCTGCCTGCATTTGATCCATGTCACTCTAAATCTGTCCTATCCATGTACCTGTCGAAATGTTTCACAGAAACATAGAAACATATGAAATAGATGCAGGAGTAGGCCATTCGGCCCTTCGAGCCAGCACCACCATTCAATGTGATCATGGCTGATCATCCAGAATCAGTACCCCATTCCTGCCATCTCCCCAGGTCCCTTGATTCCTTTAGCCCTTAGAGCTAAATATAACTCTCTCTTGAAAACATCCAGTGAATCGGCCTCCATTGCCTTCTGTGGCCGAGAATTCCACAGATTCACAACTCTCGGGTGAAAAAGTGTTTCCTCATCTCAGTCCTAAATGACCTACCCCTTATTCTTAAACTGTGGCCCCTAGTTCTGGACTCCCCCAACATCGGGAACATGTTCCCTGTCTCTAGCGTGTCCAAACCTTTATGAATCATGTGCTAATCTTTAATCAGAGTAAACATTATGCCCTTTATCCTGCACCAGTACTCTGTGGATAACTCTGGTGTAATCAAGTATTGTCTTTCCATTGACTTAATAGAGCAAAACAAAATCATTTTTTTCTTTACCTCGGTGCAAGTGACAATAAACAACAAAATTAACTTGAACTAAACTAATCTAATCTAACCTTTGACACCCTCACTACTCAAAAATCTATCAATCTCTCCTTCCAAAATACCCAATGACACAGCCATCTATGGCAATGAATTCCACAGATTCACCACCCTCTGGCTAAAGCAATTTCACCTCATCTCCATTCTAAAGGAGCGTCCTTTAATTCTGAGGCTGTGCCCTCCAGTCCTAGGCTCTCCCACTAGTGGAAACATCCTCTCCACATCCACTCTATCCAGGCCTTTCTCAACCCAAAACGTCGCCCATTCCTTCTCTCCAGAGATGCTGCCAGGCCCGCTGAGTTACTCCAGCATTTTGTGTCTACCTTCCTCAAATATACATAATTTTATATGCAAGCAGACACACGCACATATAGTCTCTCTATCTATCTATCTATCTATCTATCTATCTATCTATCTATCTATCTATCTATCTATCTATCTGTCTGTCTGTCTGTCTGTCTGTCTGTCTGTCTGTCTGTCTGTCTGTCTGTCTGTCTATCTATCTGTCTGTCTATCTATTTGTCTATCTATCTATCTATCTATCTATCTATCTATCTATCTATCTATCTATCTATCTATCTATCTATCTATCTATCTATCTATTTCATTGTTTGCAGAGTATTACTGTATGTGTACATATTCTGTTGTGATGCTGCAAGCGCACATTTGTACATCGCCGGTGTTGGGGAGTTGAATACCTGTGATGGACCTTCGGTGGTGAGGAGGTCAGTGTCTGTGATGGAGCGGGCAGTATCCACCACTGTTTGCAGTCATCTTTGCTCCTGGACGAACAGCCATGATGTAGAGAGGAGGCCATTTTTCACAAGCAACACACGTTGAACTGGTTTTTCAACTTGAAGGGGAAATTAAACTGATTGCGACACTCTTCACCAGAAACATGGAGAACTCGACAGGAAACTGTCGCCCTGCCAAGAATCCAACTGTGTGCAACGGGAGAGGAAGGCAATGAAAACCAAATATATTAAATGGGAATACTCACAAACAACAGGGGAGATTAAATATGGGTTCATCACTAGTTTTAGTACCGCCTCCATCAAGAAAATGTAAGGGAATTAAATCCAGGTTGGTTGATCAAAAATTGTTTTTTGAATACTAATATTCAAGGGCAGTTTGAGGTTAAGAAGGAGGAGACAGTTTAGTTTAGTTTAGTTTAGTTTATTGTCACGTGTACCGAGGTACAGTGAATAGCTCTTGTTGCGTGCTAACCAGTCAGCAGAAAGGCAATCCGTGATTATAATCGAGTCATTCACAATGTACAGATACATGATAAGGGAATAACGTTTAGTGCAAGGTAAAGTCCGATCAAGGATAGTCCGAGGGTCACCAATGAGGTAGATAGTAGTTCAGCACTGCTCTCTGGTTGTGGTAGGATGGTTCAGTTGCCTGATAACAGCTGGGAAGAAACTGTCCCTGAATCTGGAGGTGTGCGTTTGTTTTCACACTTCTGTACCTCTTGCCCGATGGGAGAGGGGAGAAGAGGGAGTGGCCAGGGTGCGACTGGTCCTTGATGATGCTGCTGGCCTTGCCGAGGCAGCGTGAGGTGTAGATGGAGTCAGTGGCAGGGAGGTTGGTTTGTGTGATTGTCTGGGCTGCGTCCACAATTCTCTGCAATTTCTTGTGGTCTTGGATGGAGCTGTTCCCAAACCAAACTGTGTCGCTGTTATTGAGTAATTGAGTGATACAGCGTGGATACAGGCCCTTCGGCCCAACTTGCCCACACCGGCCAACAATGTCCCAGCGACACTAGTCCCACCTGCCTGCGTTTGGTCCATATTCCTATAAACTTGTCCTATTCATGTACCTGCCTAACGGTTTCTTAAATGAAGGGATAGTCCCAGCCTCAACTACGTCTTCCTCGTTCCATACACCCACCATCCTTTGTGTGAAAAAGTAACCCCTCGGATTCCTATTAAATCTTTTCCCCTTCACCTTGAACCTATGTCCCCTGGTCATCGATTCCCCAACTCTGGGCAAGAGTCTCTGTTCGTCTACCCGATCTATCTCTCTCATTATTTTTTACACCTCATCCTCCTGCGCTCCAAGGAATAGAGACCCAGTCTACCCAACCTCTCCCTGTAGCTCACACCCTCTCGCCCTGGCAACATCCTTGTAAATCTTCTCTGAACCCTTTCAAGCTTGACAACATCTTTCCTATAACACGGTGCCCAGAACTGAACTCAATACTCTAAATGGGGTCTCACCAACATCTTATACAACTGCAACATGACCTCCCAACTTCTATACTCAATAGTCTGACTGATGAAGGCCAAAGTGCCAAAAGTTTATATACAGTGGCTTGCAAAAGTATTCATACCTCTTGAACTTTTCCACATTTTGTCACGTTACAACCACAAACGTAAATATATTTTATTGGGATTTTATGTGATAGACCAACACAAAGTGGCGCATAATTGTGAAGTGGAAGGAAAATGATACATGGTTTTCAATTTTTTTTACAAATAAAAAACTGAAAAGTGTGGCGTGCAAAAGTATTCAGCCCCCTTTACTCTGATACCCCTAAATAAAATCCAGTGCAACCAATTGCCTTCAGAAGTCACCTAATTAGTAAATAGAGTCCACTTGTGTGTAATCTAATCTCAGTATAAATACAGCTGTTCTGTGAAGGCCTCAGAGGTTTGTTAGAGAACATTAGTGAACAAACAGCATCATGAAGCCCAAGGAACAAACCAGACAGGTCAGGGATAAAGTTGTGGAGAAGTTTAAAGCAAGGTTAGGTTATAAAAAAATATCCCAAGCTTTGAACATCTCATGGAGCATTATTCAATCCATCATCCGAAAATGGAAAAAAGTATGGCACAACTGCAAACCTACCAAGACATGGCCGTCCACCTAAACTGACAGGCCGGGCAAGGAGAGCATTGATCAGAGAAACAACCAAGAGGCCCATGGTTACTCTGGAGGAGCTGCAGAGATCCACAGCTCAGGTGGGAGAATCTGTCCACGGGACAACTATTAGTCGTGCACTCCAGAAATCGGGCTTTTATGGAAGAGTGGCAAGAAGAAAGCCATTGTTGGAAAAAAAAGCCATAAGAAGTCCCGTTTGCAGTTTGCCACAAGCCATGTGGGGGACACAGCAAACATGTGGAGGAAGGTGCTCTGGTCAGATGAGACCAAAATTGAAGTTTTTGGCCTAAATGCAAAACGCTATGTGTGGCGGAAAACTAACACTGCACATCCCCCTGAACACACCATCCCCACTGTGAAACATGGTGGTGGCAGCATCATGCTGTGGGGATGCTTTTCTTCAGCAGGGACAGGGAAGCTGGTCAGAGTTGATGGGAAGATGGATGGAGCCAAATACAGGGCAATCTTGGAAGAAAACCTGTTAGAGTCTGCAAAAGACTTGAGACTAGGGCGGAGGTTCACCTTCCAGCAGAACAACGACCCTAAACATACAGCCAGAGCTACAATGGAATCGTTTAAATCAAAGCATATTCATGTGTTAGAATGGCCCAGTCAAAGTCCAGACCTAAATCCAATTGAGAATTTCTGGCAAGACTTGAAAATTGCTGTTCACAGACGCTCTCCATCCAATCTGACTGAGCTTGAGCTATTTTGCAAAGAAGAATGGGCAATAATTTCAGTCTCTAGATGTGCAAAGCTGGTAGAGACATACCCCAAAAAGACTTGCAGCTGTAATTGCAGCGAAAGTTGGTTCTACAAAGAATTGACTCAGGGGGGCTGAATACTTTTGCACGCCACACTTTTCAGTTTTTTATTTGTAAACAAAATTGAAAATCATGTATCATTTTCCTTCCACTTCACAATTATGCACCACTTTGTGTTGGTCTATTACATAAAATCCCAATAAAATACATTTACGTTTATGGTTGTAACATGACAAATTGTGGAAAAGTTCAAGGGGTATGAATACTTTTGCAAGCCACTGTACCTGCGACTCGACCTTCAAGGAACCATGCACCTGTACTCCTAGATCCCTCTGCACTACAACACTACCCCGAGGCCTCCCATTCACTGTGTAGGTCCTGCCCTTGTTCGACGTCCCAAATTGCAACACCTCACACTTCTCTGTATTAAATTCCATCAACCATTCCTCCACCCACCTGGCCAATCGATCCAGATTCTGCTGCAATCATTCACAACCATCTTCACTATCTGCAAAACCACTAACTTTTGTATCATCAGCAAACTTGCTAATCTTGCCCTGTATGTTCTCATCCAAGTAACGGGCTCAGCACCGAACCCTGAGGCACACCACTAGTCACAGGAGTTGTTGGGGACATGTTGAACTTCATAAGCCTTCTAAGGAAGTAGAGGCGTTGGTGGGCTTTCTTGGTCATTGCTTCAATATGGGTGGTCCCGGAGAAGTTGTTGGTGATATTGACTCAATAGACAATGGGTGCAGGAGTCGGCCATTTGGCCCTTCGACCCAGCACCACCATTCAATGTGATCATGACTGATCACCCCCAATCAGTACCCCGTTCCTGCCTTCTCCCCATAATCCCCTGATTCCGCTATATTTAAGAGCCCTATCTAGCTCTCACTTGAAAGCATCCAGAGAACCTGCCTCCACCGCCCTCTGAGGCAGAGAATTCCACAGACTCACAACTCTCTGTGAGAAAAAGTGTTTCCTCATCTCCGTTCTAAATGGCTTATTTCTTATTCTTAAACTGTGGCCCCTGGTTCTGGACTCCCCCAACATCGGGAACATGTTTCCTACCTCTAGCGTTCGAAGCCCTTCACAATCTTATATGTTTCAATGAGAACCCTCTCATCCTTCTAAACTCCAGAGTGTACAAGCCCAGCTGCTCCATTCTCTCAGCAAATGACAGTCCCGCCATCCCGGGAATTAACCTTGTAAACCTCCGCTGCACTCCCTCAACAGCAAGAATGTCCCTCCTCAAATTAGGGGACCAAAACTGCACACAATACTACAGGTGTGGTCTCACTAGGGCTCTGTACAACTGCAGAAGGAGCTCTTTGCTCCTATATTTGATTCCTCTTGTTATAAATGCCAACATGCCATTCGCTTTCTTCACTGCCTGCTGTACCTGCACTGGTGGTCAAGATCGAACCGGGATCTCTGGTGATGTAAGGCAGCAATTCTACCACCAGGCCACCATGCGCCCAGATTTTTTGTCATCAAAAAACATATTCTGAAAATGATTAGCCAATGGTTCTATGCGACTATTTTGATTGCATGGAACTTCTCTGTTTTCCATATTGAGTTACACATAATACTTCAAATCCTGGTTAATCACCGTCTGAATTCATTATTGATAGAACAAAAGGACAAAGGAGGACCCGGCATGAGGGGGAAAAACAAGGGAAGATCTAGCGTGGAGTACTTTGTGACTTTATCTGCACCCTTTATGTAGCAGCTATTAGCATACCTTGGGTACGTGAGCAAAGAATTACACTGCGACTTGTCACATGTAAAAATAAAGTATTATTCAATTCAATTCAAGTCAATTCAATTCAATATTATCATTTTATCTTTCACTTTATGTACTTTCTGATTCAAAGCACTTTAGCCTGATTTACTCTAGCTAGAACCTGATAGTGTAATTTATACACGTGCCGTTAGGTCTCAGGATCCAGTCACAAATATATTGCAACTGAGCTTGTGATTTCATTTCTCATTCCACTCACAGTAGAACTGACCCCACTTCTATCTGTTAAATTGGATGCGCCATCTGTTTGCTTGTTGTGTTAACCTTTGTCGCCTCGACTTTGTCATCCAAGCTCTTTGCCAGTTGCAGGATTGTGTCCTGTCAGCACATTTCAACATTGCGTTCCCTCTGCTTTAGAGTTTTAGACTTGAGAGATACAGCGTGGAAACAGGCCCTTCGGCCCAGCGAGTCCTCGCCGCTCAACAAACTCCCCAAACTCTTGCACTATCCTTCACACTAGTGACACACCCTGCCCCTTCATTTATCACCGACATTCCCTCCTCCAGCTTCACAATAGACAATAGACAATAGGTGCAGGAATGGGCCATTCGGTCCTTCGAGCCAGCACTGCCATTCAATGTGATCTTGGCTGATCATCCCCAATCAGTACCCTGTTCCTGCCTTCTCCTCATATCCCCTGACTCCATTATCTTTAAGAGCCCTATCTAGCTCTCTCTTGGAAGCATCCAGAGAACCGGCCTCTGAGGCAGAGAATTCCACAGACTTACAACTCTCTTTGTGGAAAAATTCTCTGTGTGAAAAAAAACCTCATGTCACTGTTCCACTGTCAGTACGTGTAACAATTAAGTACTCGTGGCTTGAGGTCTGGATTGATCTCTCTAGAGTTTTGAAGGCTAGTCCCACCTGCCTGCATATGATCCAAATGCTTCTAATCCTGTCCGATCCATGTACCGGTCCAAATGTCTTTCTTCATTGTACCTCCTCTGGCAGCTCGTTCCATACGCCCACCACCTTCTGTGTGAAAACGTTGCCCCACACATTCCTATTCAATCTTCCCCCCCTCACCTTGAACCTATGTCCTCTGTTTTTCGATTACCCTACTCTGGACATGAGACTCTGTGCATCTACCTGATCTATTCCCCTTATGATTTTATACACCTCTATAAGATCACCCCTCATCCTCCTGTTTCCACTCTGTATCACCCTATGACTCTAAATTGTCCCTAGTGTGTGTAGGATAGTGCAAGTGTGCGGGGATCGCTGGCCGGTCTGGACTCGGTGGGCTGAAAGGCCTGGTTCTATGCTGTATCTCTAAACTAAACTAAACTAAACATACTCATGTTCTCAAGGGGTATAAAAAGTCAAGAGAGGATAAAAGAGTCATAAAATGTTAAGGCAGAGGAAAGAATATAGGTGGAATCTTGAGGTGTAGTGTCGAGTCAGGCCAAAGGGCCTGTTTCTGTGTTGTCGGCCCCTGTGCAAAGTAAATGCCATTTAATCGAGAGCAGATTCAGTAACAGAGGGGTGGGGTGTGGGACATGTAGTACCGTGTTCGGGACACAGCATTGTAGCGCATCAGTTCCAGAGACAAAGTCCAATGTCCACAATGGGGTAGAGGTGAATGGGACAGCACCCCAGCTTATGGAAGGGCCGTTCATTTCATTGACAATTCTAGCAAACATTAGTCACAATCATACTAAGTACAAGAATGTGAGATAGTAGACCACGCTGAGACAGTTCCCGAGAGTCGACTCTACAAGAGTAACAAGATCACAAGAGTACTGGACATTGTCTTGCATGTTATTCCTTTAGCCATCGGCGGTCACTCGAAACAAGTTTGACTGTCCTCTCATGGAGGTCACTTGTGAGTGACTTTGTTTAACTTGGGTAGACTGGTTAAGGGCTTGGACACGCTAGAGGCAGGAAACATGTTCCTGATGTTGGGGGAGTCAAGAATCAGGGCCCACAGTTTAAGAATATGGAGTAAGCCATTTAGAACAGAGATGAGGAAACACTTTTTCTCACAAAGAGTGGTGAGTCTGTGGAATTCTCTGCCTCAGAGGGCGGTGGAGGCGGGTTCTCTGGATGCTTTCAAGAGAGAGCTAGATAGGGCTCTTAAAAATAGCGGAGTCAGGGGATATGGGGAGAAGGCAGGAACGGTGTACTGATTGGGGATGATCAGCCATGATCACATTGAATGGCGGTGCTGCCTTGAAGGGCCGAATGGCCTACTCCTGCACCTATTGTCTATTGTCTATTGTCCATTGTCATTCAAAACGAGTATGACTGTCTTCTCGTGGAGGTCGCTTGTGCGTGACTTTGTTTAACGTGGGGACACTGGAGTTTGTGCGTTCTCCCTGTTATCTCCGGGTGCTCCGGTTTCCTCCCACATCCCAAAGACGTACAGGTTTGTAGGTGAATTCTGTAAACTGTCCCTGGTGTCTCCAGGATAGTGCTGGTGTCCGGGGTGGTCGCTGGACGGCACGGACTCGATGGGCCGAAGGGCTCGCTGCATCTTTAAAAAAAAACACCCGCCACAACCGAGAGAGAAAAGAATCATCCACGCTGAATTATTTTTAATCGTGATGCAAATATCTAAAAACATCATCAGTTTCTAATTTGTCAGGAATGTGAATTGAATAAGGTGCATTCACATTATTATTTCACACATGTAAAGAAAAATGAAACATTATATAAACACCAATAGTATTGAGGACAAGTTGAAACAAAATGAACAGATTATATTTACAAGATGATAGAACCATATTAAAATCTTGCAACCAATGCCGATAAAACAAGCAGCTAAATTTTAATTGTTACCTCTGGCCTTACATCAATTAAATAAAGTCCTTTATGTTAATCAGATTATCCTAGATTAATGCCAAACTCTTTCCAATCTTTTGTCTGGAAAACAAATACTACGGGGCAAATAAATGCTCAGTAAATATCAACCATTTAAGCCTCGATGGCTCCAAAGGATTCTGCAGCAGTAATGGATCATTGTGTAATCTGATTACTTAATTCAGCTTTCATATTTGCAAAAATAATGAGGTTGCTACAGGTGAATTATTAAGAGTGGAGGCAAAGATGCTTGCAGCTGGAGGCCGTGCAATCTATCATTTTAAATGTTTTTAATATTCTGCGAAGCTTAGCATTTTTTTAGTTCAGAGATACAGAGCGATAACAGGCCATTCGGCCCACCAAGATCGCACCGAGCAGCGATACCCGCACACTAACACTACCGTTTCACTGATCCTTAACCAGTCTGAAGAAGGGTCTCGACCCGAAACGTCACCCATTCCTTCTCTCCCGAGATGCTGCCTGTCCTGCTGAGTTACTCCAGCATTTTGTGTCTATCTTCAGTTTAAACCAGCATCAGCAGTTCCTTCCTACACTCTGTGTCTATGTTGGCATCTTGTACAGTACGGACATTGTGGGCCGAAGGGACTGCTCCTGTGCTGTACTGTTCTATGTTGTTTAGCTTGGTTGCGTTTAGCATAGTATAGTATCATTTAGTTTAGTTTAGTTTAGTTTGCTTTATTGTCATGTGTCCCGAGGTACAGCGAAAGTTTATTTTGTTGCGCGCTAACCAGTCAGCAGGAAGACTGTACATGATTATAATCGAGCTGTCCACAGTGTCCAGTTACTGGATAAAGGGAATAAGATTTAGTGCAAGATAAAGTCTGATTAAAGATAGTCCAAGTATCTGACGTCAACCCTTTTGGAAACATGAAGGCGCCGTTTTCATCGAATCTGCTTGAGCTTCTCAGTACGCTCAGTTCGGGCGCACGGTGGTGCAGCGGTAGAGTTGTTGCCTCACAGCAGAGACCCGGGTTCCATCCTGACTACGGGCGCTGTCTGTACGCAGTTTGCACGTTCTCCCCGTGACCTGCGTGGGTTTTCTCCGAGATCTTCAGTTTCCTCCCACACTCCGAAGACGCGCAGGTTTGTAGGTTAATTGGCTTGGTGTAAATGTAAATTGTCCCTAGTGTGCGGGGATCGCTGGTCGGCATGGACTCAGCGGGCAGAAGGGCCTGTTTCCACGCTGTATCTCTGAACCAAACCCAACGATACTCTAAATGTGGCCTGACCAGCGTCTTGTTCACAAGGGTTCTGGTAACACATTTACCTGTAGCAGTAAAGAACAGTTTAACTGCACTCTCTGAGTCATTACCATAATTTAATCTACTTCAGTAAGTAGACGTTATTGATCCTGTCTATAAATAAAACCGTCACGGAACGGTCGCCAGTACCTGCGTACAAGAACACTCTACAGAGACTTGGCCAGGCCTGCTCTTAAACAAGCAGTGAAGCCTTCTTCACTTGCTGACAGCTTGATGTCCCATTACACTCAGTCACAGACACTGATTAATGGAGTCCTCTGGAAGAAAACAACAGTGTTTGTTCCTTTTCACTTGTAACTACACAATCCTTATTCGGCTGTATTGGCCCATCAAATACGCTTGCCCCGATTAAATATGGAGCTTGAAGGAAAATTAAAAAGCAGAAACAAGGAACTGCAGATGCCAGATATAAACACAAAGTGCTGGAGTACCTCACTGGGTCAGGCAGCATATAACAAGAAGAATCGAATATAGGAGCAAAGAGGTGTACAGAGCCGCAGTGAGACCACACCTGGAGTATTGTGTGCAGTTTTGGTCCCCTAATTTGAGGAAGGACATTCTTGCTATTGAGGGGGTGCAGCGTAGGTTTACAAGGTTAATTCCTGGAATGGCGGGACTGTCATATGCTGAGAGAATGGAGCATCTGGGCTTGTACACTGTGGAGTTTAGAAGGATGAGAGGGTATCTCATTGAAACATATAAGATTGTTAAGGGTTTGGACACGCTAGAGGCAGGAAACATGTTCCCGATGCTGGGGGAGTCCAGAACCAGGGGCCACAGTTTAAGAAAAAGCAGTAAGTCATTTTGAACAACACTTTTTCTCACAGAGAGTGGAGAGTCTGTGGAATTCTCCGCCTCAGTGGGCGGTGGAGGCCGGTTCTCTGGATGCTTTCAAGAGAGAACTAAATAGGGCTCTTAAAGATAGCGGAGTCAGGGGATATGGGGAGAAGGCAGGAACGGGGTACTGATTGGGGATGATCAGCCATGATCACATTGAATGGTGGTGCTGGCTCGAAGGGCAGAATGGCCTATTCCTGCACATGTTGGCCGGTGTGGGGAAGTTGGGCTGAAGGGCCTGTTTCCACACTGTATCCCTCTATGACTCTATGACTCAATACCTGATCACATTGAATGGCGGTGCTGGCTCGAGGGGCCGAATGGCATACACCTGCTACTATTGTCCATTGTCTATTGCAGAAGGACCTCTTTACTCCTCTACTCAAAATCTTGAAGCAAGTCTTCAGCTGCTTCTTATGCTTTTAACTCTGTGCATCATTTTGTTATTATGCAGTCACAGCACAAACTTCAGCTTGTCAACATTCGTTCTTCCAACTCAGTAAGATGCCATTTAGTCCCTAAGCATTATTTCCAGCCCAAAGACTTTATATACCTGTACATCTGGTGTGCAATAATACCACACTGGAGATTTGTTGTCTTATGAAGAATACCTTACCTCTCACACTACTGATATGATTCACTTCCACTAAGGCATGGCAGATGCTGTTTCATATCTATTTTGATGATAGCACGTCACCTGTCTGCTGCAGGACGCGCTAGAGGCAGGAGACATGTTCCCGATGATGTTGTGGGAGTCCAGAACCAGGGGCCACACACAGCTTAAGAATATAGGGTTGGCCATTTAGAAAGGAGACGAGGAAACGCTTTTTCACACAGAGAGTTGCGAGTCTGTGGAATTCTCTGCATCAGAGGGTGGTGGAGGCAGGTTCTCTGGATGCTTTCAAGAGAGAGCTAGATAGGGTTCTTAAAGATAGCGGAGTCAGGGGATATGGGGAGAAGGCAGGAACAAGATACTGATTGGGGATGATCAGCCATGATCACATTGAATGGAGGTGCTGGCTCGAAGGGCTGAATGGCCTACTCCTGCACCTATTGTCTATTGTCTATTATTGTATTGTTCCGACGCCTATTTCCTTTGCTCCATAGATGCTGCCTCACCCGCTGAGTTTCTCCAGCATTTTTGTCTACCTTCGATTTTTCCAGCATCTGCAGTTCTTTCATAAACATCTTTGGCATTATTGTATAAATCTTCAATGCCTCTTTGAGCAAAGAAACCAAAGCAGACACTTCACAATCTCTTCCATTTTGCTCGTGACGTTCATGTCATAGGAGCAGAATTCAGCCATTCGGCGCATCAAGTCTACTCTGCCACTTCAATCATGGCAGATCTATCTCTCCCTCCTAACCCCATTCTCCTGCCTTCTCCCCATAACTCCTGACACCCGCACTAATCAAGAATCTATCTATCTCCACAGACCTAATTTGTAGTCATGTGTTTGGGCTATGGTTATTCTTTCCTAAAATTCGATCCCACTGCATCGGGAACATGTTTCCTGCCTCAAACCCTTAATAATCTTATATGTTTCAATAAGATCCCCTCTCATCCATCTAAACTCCAGAGTGTACAAAACCCAGCTGCTCCATTCTCCAAGCATATGACAGTCTCGCCATCCCAGGAATTAACTTTGTAAACCTCCCTCAATAGCAAGAAAATTGTACAGGGCCCTAATGAGACCACACCTGGAGTATTGTGTGCAGTTTTGGTCCCCTAATTTGAGGAAGGACATCCTTGCGATTGAGGGAGTGCAGCGTAGGTTCACAAGGTTAATTCCCGGGATGGCTGGACTGTCATATGCTGAGAGAATGGAGCGGCTGGGCTTGTACACTCTGGAGTTTAGAATTACGAGAGGGGATCTTATAGAAACACATAAAATTACAAAAGGACTGGACAAGCTAGATGCAGGAAACATGGCCCCAATGTTGGGCGAGTCCAGAACCAGGGGCCACAGTCTAAGAATAAAGGGGAGGCCATTTAAAACTGAGATGAGTAAAAAGCTTTTTCACCCAGAGAGTTGTGAATTTGTGGAATTCCCTGCCACAGAGGGCAGTGGAGGCCAATTCACTGGATGAATATAAAAGAGCATTAGATAGAGCTCTAGGGGCTAGTGGAGTCAAGGGATATGGGGAGAAGGCAGGAATGGGGTACTGATTGGGGACGATCAGCCATGATCACAATGAATGGCGGTGCTGGCTCGAAGGGCTAAATGGCCTCCTCCTACACCTATTTTCTAGGTTTCTATGTTTCCAAAATATGTTTGGGTCATTTCCTCCCACTATGTTTCCAAAAATGTACAGGTTTTCAGGTTAATTGGCTTCTGTAAATGTCTACTTGTCACTAATGTGTGTAGGATAGTGTTAGTGTGCAGGGATCGCAGGTTGGCACAGACTCGCTGGGCCGAAGGGCCTGTTTCCACTCTGTATCTCTCAACTAAATTAAACTAATCTGGAAAGAGCATACTGTTGAGTAACTCCAGCACTCTGTGAAACGTCACCTATCCATGGAGTAACTGAGCGGGTCAGGCAGCATCTCTGGAGAACATTGACAGGTGACGTTTCGAGTTGGGACCCTTCTTCAGACTGAGCGTCAGAGGAGAAGGGAACTAGAGATATAAGAAGGCACAAAGAACAAATGAATGAAAGGAATGCAAAAGATCAAATGGAAGCCAGCAACAATGATCAATAGACAATAGACAATAGGTGCAGGAGTAGGCCATTCGGCCCTTCGAGCCAGCACCGCCATTCAAAGTGATCATGGCTGATCATCCCCAATCAGTACCCCGTTCCTGCCTGATCAAGGAAAGGTGTAGCCCATAATGATGATGACGGGATGGAGGTGATAACATTTGAAACTGTGAAAGTCAGCAGGGCGACCATGAAACTAGTGCGAAGACTAGGGTGGGGGATGGGACGTAGAGAGAGGGAAAGCAAGACTTGAAGTTAGAGAAGTCAATGTTCCTACCGCTGGGGTGTAAAGGGCCTGTCCCACGAGCATGCGACCAGCATGCGGCAAGCGCAACCAAACCAGAAACGGGGGCCGCGCGGAGGTCGAGTGATCCCCGTACAGGGCCGGTTCCACCAGCATGCGACCTGCCTGCGGCGAGCGCGACCAAACCCGAAGCGGGGGCCGTGTAGAGGTCGAGTGTGACGTGCGGCATCAAGGCGCTGCGTACGGTGTCGAGACGCTGACTGCTGCATTGAGGCGGTGCGTACGGTGTCGAGGCGGCTGCGGGCCGGCAGGCCGTTGCCGCGCGGAATTTTTGAACACGGTCAGTTTTTCGGAGCCCCGCGTGATGTCGGGACCAGCTCCGCACAACTCCAGACGGCTCCGGCGATCGAAGTGGTGTCACAGTCTGCCCTCTCCTCATTCTCATCCACTTCACCTCCTGGTACTTTTCCACTGGTCCCTCCTTCTCCTCACCTGCCTGCCTGCCACTCCCCTCTCATCAGCCCAACTCTCCTCACCTGTTGCACTCAGTTGCCTCTGATCACCTATTAACCCGGTATATAGACTCTCCTCACCATTCACACAGTGCCAGATTGTTCTCAGCATTCATGCAAGACTCTCCAGCGATTTCCCGACTGCCTACACGGATTCGAACCTGCCTGCCCCTGACCATTCCATCCTGTCGTCTTCCCGGATATCACCTCAGCCTTCTGTCCCCGACCACGGCCTTCGTCCCGAACCTCCTGGTTTCTGTCTGGCTCTCTCCTGGGCTGTTTGGTGAATCCCTGCAACGGCTCCTCGACTTCCTGCCTGGCTTCGACTCTCCTTTCGTCTGTCCCTCGCTGGTTTGTTTGTATCGTGTGTTGGATCTCCTGGTTACCGGACCTTCCGCTACCCCGACTACGTCTCCTGCCTGCCCCTCTTCGGAACCCTCGCTCAATCCTGAGCCTCTGTGTGAGTACGGTGTACCCATTCCTGTGTTACTACTCTGTGTTACAGTATCGTAATCAAGTTCATTACCAATTATACCTGCCTGATTCTGTGCTGCTATTGGGTCCAAGCTATACCCGTTACAAGTGGGACCGGCCCCGCGAGGCCGTACGGCTCAAGCGACCACGTTATGTCGCGCTTGCCGCATGGAGTTGCATGCTCGTGGGACAGGCGAAATACGAGGTGCTGTTCCTCCAATCTGCGCTGGGCTCTGACGGTGGAGGAGGCCCAGGATTAAGTCAAGTCTACTTTATTTGTCACATGCACATACAAGATGTGCAGTGAAATGAAAGAGGCAATGCCTGCAGGATTGTGCAAAAACTACAGAACAGAACCAGTCTTTACATTTAGAAAAAAGACACAACAGTATTTAGTCCCTGGTGAGATAAGAGTTTACAGTCCTGAGGAAAGAAACTCCGTCTCAATAGACAATAGACAATAGACGCAGGAGTAGGCCATTCGGCCCTTCGAGCCTCTGTTTTTGCAGTGTGACAGTGGAGGCGTTTGCCTGACCGTAGCAGCTGGAACAGTCTGTTGCTGGGGTGGTAGGGGTCCCCCATAGTGCTGCTGGCTCTGGATCTGCACCTGTATACAGTAGGTCCTGCAGGGGGGGGGCGAGTGTAGTTCCCATGGTGCGTTCGGCCAAACGCACTACTCTCTGCAGAGCCTTCCTGTTCCTGGGCAGAGCTGTTCCCAAACCAAATTGTAATGTTGACGGATGAGATGCTTTCTCCAGCCCCAGAGTAGAAGCACTGAAGGATCCTCAGAGAGAAGCTGAGATGCAGAACGGATGCAGGAGGATTGTAGAGTTTGCACATTTCTTGTAACAAAAACGCTACCGATGATACGGCTTGTCAGTGATTGACACCAACAGCACTCAGTCCCATTATCCCCTAAATTCAGAAGACAAGGTGAGCGGAGATAATGGAGAGAAGTGAAGTGATTTAGTGAATTGTGTGATTGACAGCGCAGCCTTTGACAGCTTTTTATAATGGTTTGTTTTTACACATTGGGACAAATAAAACCATTTCGTTGCTAAGGAAAGAAGTTTCAAAAGATAACAGAGGGTGGAAGGAATTGTTTGCCCTCTCTCTTGCAAACTCTCCATTTAGAGCTCAATAACTAAGTGTCAATATCCCAAACACCATTTCACATCAGCAAACAAATACAGCATTGTTCGGCACAATTATTCTGGCGGCACGGTGGTACAGCGGTAGAGTCGCTGCCTCACAGCGCCAGAGACCCGGGTTCCATCCTGACTACAGGGGTGCTGTCCTTACGGAGTTTGCACGTTCTCCCCGTGACCCGCATGGCTTTTCTCCTAGATAACCATATAACATATAACAATTACAGCACGGAAACAGGCCATCTCGGCCCTACAAGTCCGTGCCGAACAACTTTTTTCCCCTATATAACCATATAACAATTATAGCAGATCTTTGGCATCCTCCCACACTCCAAAGACAACAGACAATAGACAATAGGTGCAGGAGTAGGTAATTCGGCCCTTCGAGCCAGCACCGCCATTCAATGTGATCTTGGCTGATCATCCCAAATCAGTACCCTGTTCCTGCCTTCGCCCCATATCCGCTATTTTTAAGAGCCCTCTCTCTTCAAAGCATCCAGAGAACCTGCCCTCACCACCCTCTGAGGCCGAGAATTCCACAGAATCACCACTCTCTGTGAGAAAAAGTGTTTCCTTGTCTCCGTTCTAAATGGCTTGCCCCTTATTCTTAAACATCCAGACTCCGGGTGCTGTTAGTTTAAGGAGTTTGAACATTCTCCCCGTGACCGCCTGAGTTTTATCCGGGTGCTCCAGTTTCCTCCCACACTCCAAAGACGTATAGTTTTGTAGTTTGACGCAAAAAGCTGGAGTAACGCAGTGGGTCGGGCAGCATCTGTGGAGAACATGGATAGGTGACGTTTCACAGAGTGCTGGAGTAACTCAGCGGGTCAGGCAGCATCTGTGGAGAACATGGATAGGTGACGTTTCACAGAGTGCTGGAGTAACTCAGCGGGTCAGGCAGCATCTGTGGGGAACATGGATAGGTGACGTTTCACAGAGTGCAGGAGTAACTCAGCGGGTCAGGCAGCATCTGTGGAGAACATGGATAGGTGACGTTTCACAGAGTGCTGGAGTAACTCAGCAGGTCAGGCAGCATCTGTGGAGAACATGGATAGGTGACGTTTCACAGAGTGCTGGAGTAACTCAGTGGGTCAGGCAGCATCTGTGGAGAACATGGATAGGTGACGTTTCACAGAGTGCTGGAGTAAAGGGCCTGTCCCACTTGGACGACCTAATCCACGAGTTTAGAAGAACCTAGATGAGTTGATATAAATGTCAAGGTCGGGTTGACTCACCAAAGTAAAAAACCTCCTACGCCTATGGCAACGACCTCCTACGACCCCCCTCGACCTCAGTCTTCCACACCTAAGACCAACCACGACTAGCTACAAGTGGATAATGATCACATGATAAACTGGTCATGTTTGCATTTTTTCTCGGGCCAGTTATCGACCTACGACTACCATCACGACCCTCCTACGAGTAAAAATTATCAATTTTTTCCATGCCGACCTTTATTTTACTCGTGGACATTTTGTATCAGGCTGGAAAAACCGGCGCGACCTACTTGAGGCCACGAGTACGCGGAGACCACACAGGAGCACGAGGAAGAGTTACGAAGACCTCCTACGACCTCGTGGCGACCATGCTGCGAGTATGAGCCAAGGGCAAACTCGGCAGAGGTCGCCAATTAGGTCGTGAAAGTGGGACGGGGCTTCTCAGCGGGTCAGGCAGCAACTCTGGAGAACGTGGATAGTTGACATTTCCCTTCGAGACCCTTCTTCCGTGATAGAAGGGTTTTGACCCGAATGGTCATCTATTCTCCAGAGAAGCTGCCTGTCCCGCAGAGTTACTCCTGTATGTTGTGTCTATCTTTCATGTAAAACAGCATCTGCAGTTCTTGCTAATTGGCTCCAGTAGTTTGCACATTGTCCCTAGTGTGTAGGATTGTGCTGGTGTACAAGGTGATCTCTGGTCGGCACGGACTCGGTGGGATTTCCCCAACTTTTTCATGAATTCACAAGTGACAAGAGCAGAATTAGGCCATTCGGCCCATCAAGTGTCTACCCCGCCATTCAATCATGGCTGGTCTATCCCTCCTTCCCAACCTCATTCTCCTGCCTTCTCCCCATAACCTCTGACACCCGCACTAATCAAGAGTCGGTCTATCTCTGCCTTAAAAATATCCACTGACTTGGCCTCCACAGCCATCTGATGCAAATAATTCTCCCTCGTGTATAGGGAGTGGATTAGAAAGTGGGATGACATAGAACTAGTGTGAACAGGTGATCGATGGTAGGCGTGGACTCTTTGGGTCGAAGGGCCTGTTTCCATGCTCTAAATTCCTCTAAATTCTAAAGTCAGAGTGTTTAATGCAACAACAGTATAGACAATAGGTGCAGGAGCAGGCCATTCGGCCCCTCGTGCCAGCACCGCCATTCAATGTGATCATGGCTGATCATCCACAATCAGTACCCCCGCCCCTGCCTTCTCCCCATATTCCCTGACTCCGCTATCTTTAAAGGGCCTGTCCCACTGTACGAGGTATTTCAAGAGCTCTCCCGAGTTTAAAAAAATAAAATCAAACTCATGGTAAGCACCTAGAATGTACGTAGCAGGTACGTCGGAGCTCGGGGATGTTTCTTAGCGGCTCGTAACGCTAACGGCAGGTACTCGGGAAACGTGGTAAGCTCGTGAAGATTTTTCAACATGTTGACAAATGTCCATGAGAGCCCCGAGTACCTTCAAGCGGCCATTATCGTAAATCTCCGAGTTCGAATCAGGGGAAACTCGGGAGAACTCTTGAATTACCTCGTACAGTGGGACAGCCCCTTTAGATAGAGCTCTGACTAGCTCTCTCTTGAAAGCATCCAGAGAGCCGACCTCCTCATCTCCTTCCTAAAGGAATATCCTTTAATTCTGAGGCTGTGCCCTCTGGTCCTGGACTCTCCCAGTAGTGGAAACCTCCTCTCCACATCCACTCTATCCAAGCCCTCTTTGTGTGAAGACTTATTTTTTCTCAGAGGCCCTGAAATGTCTGGATTTAATTTTCAACATCAATATCGGCTTGCTCCAAACTCCCTGAAGATCCATCAATTTCCTGGATGCCCGATTCACACTGCGCTGAGAATGGAACCAGAGGATTAGTAAACGCAAGAGCAGTCAATCACAAATGTACATTAAAAATACCCAGGAGTAGATAAATCAACCTAAAATATAGTTCCAACTCAATCAATATCGGTGTTTCAGCAAAACTCTGCAATCAGAGGGCAACCGCTGAGATTGGAGAGAGCGAGAGAGAGAGATATCATTTGGAAATTGAAAAATTTCAGTAAAAACCTCTGTAGTAAAATAGCGCAAGAGCACGCGATCCCAGCAGAACACGGGACAAAGAACAGTACAGCACAGGAACAGGCCATTCGGCCCACAATGTCCATGCCAAACACTAGGCCAAGTTAGACCTTAGATGTGTAGGAAGGAACTGCAGATGCTGGTTTAAGCCATAGATAGGCACAAAATACTGGAGTAACTCAGCGGGACAGGTAGCATCTCTGGAGAGAAGGAATGGGTGATGTTTGGGGTCATGACCTTTCTCCAGACTACAGATGTTTGGTTTAGCTTAGAGATACAACGTAGAAACAGGCCAGCGAATCCGCGCCGAGCTGCGATCCCCACACGCTAACACTATCCTACACACCCTAGGGACAATTTATATTGATACCAAAGATCTCGGAGAAAACACACGCGGTTACAGGGAGAACGTACAAACTCCGTACAGACAGCACCCGTAGTCAGGATCGAATTTGGGTCTCTGGCGCTGTGAGGCAGCAACTCTACCGCTGCGCCACTGTGACGTTAAACAGCATTTAAAAAATACTTAGACGCGCGTACGTGGATAGGAGAGATTTGGAGGGATATGGGCCGGTGGGACTAGTGTAGATGGGGCATGTAGATGGGGCATGTAGATGCGAACATGTGTAGATGGGGCATGTTGATGGGACTAGTGTAGATGGGACATGTAGATGGGACTAGTGTAGATGGGACTAGTGTAGATGGGGCATGTGGATGGGGCATGTAGATGGGACTAGTGTAGATGGGACTAGTGTAGATGGGGCATATGGATGGGACTAGTGTAGATGGGGCATGTGGATGGGGCATGTGGATGGGGCATGTGGATGGGACTGGTGTAGATGGGGCATGTTTGTCGGTGTGGGCAGATGAGACTAATGTAGATGGGGCATGTTGTTCGGTGTGGGCAGGTGGGACTAATGTAGATGGGGCATGTGGCATCGGGGTGGGACTAGTGTAGATGGGGCATGTGGATGGGTAGGATGTGTGGTCGGGGTGGGGACTAGTGTAGATGGGACATGTTGGTCGATGGGACTAGTGTAGATGGGACTAGTGTAGATGGGACTAGTGTAGATGGGACTAGTGTAGATGGGACTAGTGTAGATGGGACTGGTGTAGATGGGGCTGGTGTAGATGGGGCTAGTGTAGATGGGGCTATGTTGGTCGGGTTGATGGGACTAGTGTAGATGGGGCATGTAGGTCGAGGTTGGACTAGTGTAGATGGGGCATGTTGATGGGGCTAGTGTAGATGGGGCATGTAGGTCGGGGTGACTGGTAGATAGGGCTTGTAGATGGGGCTAGTGTAGATGGGGCATGTAGATGGGACTAGTGTAGATGGGACTAGTGTAGATGGGGCATGTAGATGGGGCATGTAGATGGTACTAGTGTAGATGGGGCTAGTGTAGATGGGGCTAGTGTAGGTGGGGGGCATGTAGATGGGGCATGTAGATGGGGCATGTAGATGGTACTAGTGTAGATGGGGCTAGTGTAGATGGGGCTAGTGTGGATGGGGCATGTAGATGGGGCATGTAGATGGGGCTAGTGTAGATGGGGCATGTAGATGGGGCACGTAGATTTGGCATGAACGAGTTGAGCCAAGGAGGGTATTTTCATGCTGTATGCCTCCATGAGAATTTCCAATCTACCTTTCACAAAGGGTTTGGATAAATGTATGTATTACAGGAAAGAATGAAGTGTAATAATGGGGTGGTCACGGTGGCACAGCGGTAGAGTTGCTGCCTCACAGCGCCAGAGACCCGTGTTAGATCCTGATTATGGGTGCTGTCTGTACAGAGTTTGTACGTTCTCCCCGTGACCATTTGGGCATTCTACAAGATCTTTGGTTTCCTCCCACATTCCAAAAATGTACAGGTTTGTAGGTTAATTTCAGGGAGTGCAGCGTAGGTTCACCAGGTTAATTCCTGGGATGGCGGGACTGTCATATGCTGAGAGAATGGAGCAGCTGGGCTTGTACACTCTGGAGTTTAGAAGGATGAGAGGAGATCTTATTGAAACATATAAGATTATTAAGGATTTGGACACGCTAGAGGCAGGAAACACGTTCCAGATGTTGGGGGAGTCCAGAACCAGGGGCCACAGTGTAGGAAGAAGGGGTAAGCCATTTAGAACGGAGACGAGGAAACACTTTTTCACACAGAGAGTTGTGAGTCTGTGGAATTCAGGTGGAGGCCGGTTCTCTGGATACTTTCAAGAGAGAGCTAGATAGGGCTCTTAAAGGTAGCGGAGTCAGGGGATATGGGGAGAAGGCAGGAACGGGGTACTGATTGGGGATGATCAGCCATGATCACATTGAATGGCGATGCTGGCTCGAAAGGCCGAACGGCCTACTCCTGCACCTATTGTCTATTGTCCATTGTCTATTGATTGGCTTTATATAAATGTACATTGTCCCTAGTGTGTGTGTAGGACAGTGTTAGTGTGTGGGGATCGCTGGTCGGCATGGACTCTGTGCGCCGAAGGGCCCGTTTCAATGCTGCATCTCTTAACTAAACTAAACAAGAAGGGTCTCGACCCAAAACGTAATCCGTTCCTTCTCTACAGAGATGCTGCCTGTCCCGCTGAGTTACTCCAGCATTTTGTTTCTATCTTCGATCTGAAATAATAATAAGTTTAATTGGAGAAACTAGTTCAAAGAGCTGGAACAGTCATGTCGAGTTGAGCAGACCTCATTTCTGCTGCATTTAATACATTGCACAATTAGTGTCATTCCCCATCCTGCCAGAAATAGCAAGCTGCTCCATTCCGCTTTCACCAACTTGTATGCAACTATGGAAAATAAAATCACTGCTAAAATAATACTCAACAGTCAAGATAGACACAGAGTGCTGGAGTAACTCAGCGGGTCAGGCAGCATCTGTGGAGAACATGGATATGTGACGTTTCACAGAGTGCTGGAGTAACTCAGCGGGTCAGGCAGCATCTGTGGAGAACATGGATAGGTGACGTTTCACAGAGTGCTGAAGTAACTCAGCGGGTCAGGCAGCATCTGTGGAGAACATGGATATGTGACGTTTCACAGAGTGTTGGAGTAACTCAGCGGGTCAGGCAGCATCTGTGGAGAACATGGATAGGTGACGTTTCACAGAGTGCTGAAGTAACTCAGCGGGTCAGGCAGCATCTGTGGAGAACATGGATAGGTGACGTTTCACAGAGTGCTGGAGTAACTCAGCGGGTCAGGCAGCATCTGTGGAGAACATGGATAGGTGACGTTTCGCAGTGCTGGAGTAAAAATCAATTAATTAATAACCACAAATTCAATACCAGAGGCCCGGGAAAGATCCTGACTACACATGCTGCCTGTATGGATTTTATACATTCTCCCCGAGACCTGCGTGGGTTATATAGACAATAGGTGCAGGAGGAGGCCATTCTGCCCTTCAAGCCAGTATCGCCATTCAATGTGATCATGGTTGATCATCCACAATCAGTACCCCATTCCTACCTTCTCCCCATATCCCCTGACTCCGCTATCTGTAAGTGCCCGATCTAGGTCTCCCTTGAAAGCATACAGAGAACCTGCCTCCACCGCCCTCTGAGACAGAGAATTCCACAGACTCACCACTCTATGTGAGAAAAAGTGTTTCCTCGAAGAAAGTGTTTTCTCCAGGTGTCATAGGTTCAAAGGTAATTCGGCCATTTGGCCCATCCAGTCTACTCCACCATTCAATCATGGCTGATCTATCTCTCCCTCTCAACCCCATTCTCCTGCCTTCTCCCCATAACCCCTGACACCCGCACTAATCAAGAATCTGCCACTTTCCGCCTTAAAAATTCCAATGACTTGGCCTCCCAAGCCTCCTGCGGCTGTGGCTCCTCCGGTTTCCTCCCGCATTCCGAAGATGTGCCGGCTTGTAGGTTAATTGGCTTTTGTAAATTGTCCCCAGTGTGTGGGATGCGATATTGACATAACATAGAATTAGTGTACAGGATGATCGCTGGTCGGTGCGGACTCGGTGGGCCGAATGGCCTGTTTCACTACTGTGTCCCTGAACTAAACCTGATCTAAACTGATTAAAGTTATGTGTCAAACTTGACACTCCTCTTTATCTGCTGAGATAATCCCGAAATAAAAATCTATCAATCTAGGAAGTGGCTCGAGAAATCATTGATGCATTGGTGATCATTTTCCAATGTTCTATCGATTCAGGGTCAGTTCCTGGGGATTGGAAGATAGCTAATGTTATCCCACTTTTTAAGAAAGGAGCAAGCAAGAAAACAAGGAATCACAGACCAGTTAGCCTGACTTCGGTGGTGGGGAAGATGCAGGAGTCAATTAGTACAGTAAATGCATTGGTCCAAGTCAGCATGGAAATCCTGCTTAACTAATCTTCTGGAGATTTTTGAGGATGTAACTAGGAAAATGGACAAGGGAGAGCCAGTGGATGTAGTGTACCTGGACTTTCAGAAAGTCTTTGGTAAGGTCCCACACAGGAGATTAGTGGGCAAAATTAGACAACATGGTATTGGGGGCTGGGTACTGACATGGATAGAGAATTAGTTAGCAGACAGGAAACAAAGAGTAGGAATAAACGGTTCCCTGTCAGAATGGCAGGCAGTGGCGAGTGGAGTGCTGCAAGGCTCGGTGCTGGGACCACAGCTATTTACAATATACATCAATGATTTGGATGATGGAATGAAAAGTAACATTAGCAAGTTTGCGGATGACACAAAGCTGGGTGGCAGTGTGAACTGTGAAGAGGAAACTAGGAGGATGCAGGGCGACTTGGACAGGTTGAGTGAGTGAGCAGATGCAGTATAATGTAGATAAATGTAAGGTTGTCCACTTTGGCGGCAAGATCATTGATGCAGATTATTATCGCAATGTTGTCAGATTAGGAAAAAGGGAAGTGCAACATGATCTGGGTGTCCTTGTTCATCAGTCACTGAAAGTAAACATGAAGTTACAGCAGGCAGTGAAGAAAGCTAATGGCATGTTGTCCATCATAACAAGAGGATGTGAGTATAGGAGTAAAGAGGTCCTTGTGCAGTTGTACAGGGCTCTGGTGAGACCACACCTGGAGTAGTTTTGGTCTTTTATTTTGAGGAAGGACATCCCTGCTATTGAGGGAGTGCAGCGTAGGTTCGCCAGGTTAATTCCCGGGATGGCGGGACTGACATATAAGGAAAGAATGGAAAGACTTGACTTGTACTCACTGGAATTTAGAAGGTTGAGAGGGGATCTTATAGAAACATATACAATTATAAAAGGACTGGACAAGCTAGATGCAGGAAAAATGTTCCCAATGTTGGGGGAGTCCAGAACCAGGGGGCCACAGCCTAAGAATAAAGGGGAGGCCATTTAGAACTGAGGTGAGGAAAATTGTTTTCACCCAGAGAGTTGTGAATTTGTGGAAATCCCTGCCATGTGGAGGCCAAATCACTGGATGGATTCAAGAGAGAGTTAGATAGAGCTCTAGGGGCTAGTGGAGTCAAGGGATGTGGGGAGAAGGCAGGCACGGGTTATTGATTGGGGATGAACAGCCATGATCACAATGAATGGCGGTGCTGGCTCGAAGGGCCGAATGGCCTCCTCCTGCACCTATTTTCAATGTTTCTATGTTTCTAATGGTGAAATATACATCGCAATTTGGCATGAGCAACTAGCAGCAGCTTCAGTGGAAGGGAAATTTGGAAACAGAGTGGAACACACAGCCGCTGCTATTTAGCACTCCTAAATTCACTGCATCAGCCTTTTTGCTGATTGAGTTTGGGTGCAATTGTCTTTGTATCTACACCGAGGGAATTTAGAATGCAGAATTGTCAGTCATAGAGTGATACAGCGTGGTAACAGGCCCTTCGGCCCAACTTGCCCACACCGCCCAACATGTCCCATCTACCCAGTCCCACCTGCCTGCGTTTGGTCCATATCCCTCCAAAGCTGTCCTATCCATGTACCTGTCTAACTGTTCCCTACAGCCATCAGTTTATTAAACACGACAACAAATAAGCTCGGAACTACAACAGATTATTATTAATATTGCACTATATTTGTTCTCTGAGACAAAAATGCTGGGGAAACTCAGCAGGTGAGGCAGCATCTATGGAGCGAAGGAATAGGCAACGTTTTGGGTCGAGACCCTTTTTCAGATTGTCCAGCATTTGCAGTCATTCTTAAACTTAATATTCATTCTCTGGATACTTTCAAGAGAGAGCTAGATAGGGCTCTTAAAGATAGCGGAGTCAAGGGATTTGGGGGAGAAGGCAGGAACGGGGTACTGATTGGGGATGATGAGCCATGATCACATTGAATGACGGTGCTGGCTCAAAGGGCGGAATGGCCTACTCCTGCACTTATTGATTATTTATTGAGTATGTGTGCATGTGTATACACACGCACTGAATTTTTCTTCTCCCGTTATGTATTATATTCATATATTCTGTTGTGCTGCAGCAAGTAAGAATTTAATTGTCCTATCTGGGACACATGACAATAAAATACTCTTGACTCTTGACATTGCGATAGTCCCTGCCTCAACTACCTCCTCCGGCAGCTCGTTCCATACATCCAACATACGATACGATACGATGAAACTTTATTCATCCCGGGAGGGAAATTGGTCTGCGGACATTCACAACACACACAAGGTACCCGGAAACTTGAATTTAAAATTGAAAAAAAAAAGAAAAAGTACAAGTGGCTGTAGTCTGGCTGCCGTGTGCACGCCGCCATCACTGGGACAAATGAACAAACACACACACACAGACTGATGCCCTGGATATATTATAAACTAGAATGCCCCTCCCCTCCCCACGCAGGGTCCCCCTTTGTTCTCCCACCGTCCCTCACGGCAGTCCCCCCATGCTGGGTCCCCATTGTCTTCCCCCCATCCCCACGCTCCACTTCTGTCAAGGCTCCCGCCATCGTCAAGGCTCCCATTGCTGCTGAGGCTCACTCTGCCGCCAATGCTCCAGCTGCCGAGGCTCCCATCGCCGCCGCTGCTGAGGCTCCTTAGGCCCAGACAGGTCTCACCACCCGGCTTCTCCACGGTCCCCTGGAAGGCCTGTGGGATGAGTCGGACGTACCAGGGCACGTTCCAGTCGGCAGCCGTCGTTCCGGTTGGCAGAGGAGGCGCGGATGATCAGCTGGTGGATCGGCCCCACGCGGCTCCCTGTGACACCACCCTTTGTGTGAAAAACGTTACCCCTCAGATTCTTATTAAATCTTTTCCCCTTCACCTTCAACCTCCTCAGGTTCCTATTAGAGATTGTTAAAGGCTTGGACACGCTAGAGGCGGGAAACATGTTCACGATGTTTGGGGAGTCCAGAACCGGGGGCCACAGTTTAAGAATAAGGAGTAAGTCATTTAGAACGGAGACGAGGAAACACTTTTTCTCACAGAGAGTTGTGAGTGTGGAATTCTCTGCCTCAGAGGGCGGTGGAGGCAGGTTCTATGAATGCTTTCAAGAGAGAGCTAGATAGGGCATTTAAAGATAGCGGAGTCAGGGGATATGGGGAGAAGGCAGGAATGGGGTACTGATTCGGGATGATCAGCCATGATCACATTGAATTGCGGTGCTGGATCAAAGGGCTGAATGGCCTACTCCTGCACCTATTGTCTATTGTATATTGAATGGCGGTGCTTACTGGAAGGGCTGAATGGTCTACTCCTACACCTATTTTCTATGGTCTATTGTCTATAATGCAGCGGAGACATGTGGGCCGGTGTGGACAGGTTGGGCAGAAGGGCCTGTTTTCACACTGTATCACTCTATGACTATATCTGAAACTGCACTGATCCAAGCAGTGTCATTCGCACTATCCTTCACACTGAACAAGCACTGAAGTTGTTAACAATCTGGTTGTCTTTTTCACTGAACTGTGTTAGCTGTGGTGTTGGGTTCTTGGATGTCACCACAGGTAGCTGGATGACAGCGAGCGTTGAACTAGGTACAATCAAGCCGCAATTTAATTGAGGCCTCTCGACTTCTAGTCAGGCCAGGCATCACCCCAGCCTTTCCTGGTGTAGATAATTGGTGGAAGATCAGGAAGTTGGAGTAGCACAGACTTCACTTGTTCCCAGTCAAGTCCTGTATCAGTTTAATTTAGATATACAGTGCAGAAACAGGCCCTTCGGCCCACCGTGTCCGCGCCGACCAGCGATCCCCCCCGCACACTAGCACTATCATACACACACTGAGGACTATTTTTACATTTTTACCAAGCCGATTAACCACAGGATAATGCGAGTGTACGGGGTGATTGCTCGGTTGCATGGACTCGAGCTTCATGCTGTATCTCTAAAGTAAAGGATAGTCTAAAGTCTAAAGATTCAAGGAAGCTCTCAAGATTGAAAAATATAATGGCCTTCCAATGATATGTTATTGGAATAATCATTTTGTAGATTCATATTGTAAACACATTCACAGGTGCCGGGTATGTGCAGTGTCCAAGATCAACAATTGAAGATCACGGTGGCGCAGCGGTAGAGTTGCTGCCTCACAGCGCCAGAGATCCAAGTTCCATCCTGACTATGGCTGCTGTTTGTACGGAGTTTGTACGTTCTCCCCGTGACCTGCGTGGGTTTTCTCCGGGTATTCCGGTTTCCTCACACACTCCAAAAATGTGCTGGTCTGTAGGTTAATTGGCTTTGGTAAAATTGTAAATTGTCCCTAGTGTGTGTCGGATAGTGTTAGTGTGCGGGGATCGCTTGTGAGTGCGGACTCGGTGGGCTGAGGGGCCTGTTGCCGTGCTGTATCTCTAAATTATCTCTACAAAAATACTAAACTACGTTTATTGATCAATTTTATTGAACCAATTTCCTTGATCACATTGAATGGTGGTGATGGCTCGAAGGGCCGAATGGCCTACTCCTGCACCTATTGTCTATTGTCTATATTAACCTACAAACCTGCACGTCTTTAGAGTGTGGGGGAAAACCTGAGCGCCTGGATAAAACCCACGCAGGTCACTGGGAGAACATACAAACTCCGTACAGACAGGACCCGTAGTCAGGATCGAACCCAGGTCTCTGGCGCCGTGAGGCAGCAACTCTACCGGTGCACCACCGTGCTGACTCGTTGAAAATTTCCAGCATACTTTAGATTTTGAACATGTAATGTATTTGACGTTTTTGTCGAGGGTGTGTTTAGCCGTGGCCTGTCACCACTCAACAGAACAAGCTTTGTGAAC